>NW_017804065.1:2236368-2332802 GCF_001625305.1 Branchiostoma belcheri
GAAGAAGAAGAAGAAGAAGAAGAACGGCCGGCCTTTTCTCACTCGACATTCGGCGCAAACGTAAAGAAAAGGCCGTGCCGAAGAACGTGCTCGCTGCCTTCCCGTTGCAAACGCTCACCAACATGCACGTCGCGAACATCTGTAGTGTCGCTCAGAACAGTGACATCCGCGGTGATGGGTATCTTGAAGAACAGGGCCCTTCGATGGACAGTGACGATCAGCAGACGTCCCCGTCACCTCAGCGGCTCAGCGACGTCGACGAGGACACCAAGGCAGCGACCAAACAGACTTCACGTCTATAAACTTTAAGGTACGAGACCGTCTCTGTCACAATAGTGACATTTATGTCACCACAACGCAGAATACTATATATTATAGTATTATCCTGACTAAATTTCAAAGTTGTTCTTGTTTGATCCCTTGTGGCACGTAGGGCAGCAAATTCACATGTTTTTAAACATGATTTTAGTGGTACATGACTTGTATACAATGTGGATTTGCTATCCCTTCGCCTAGCCATGTAAGGCCATGTTGATTTGATTATATGGATGACATCCGCGCGCGCATGAATTTTCGGCCGTTTCCAAAAAAAAAAAAGTTTTCAACCATACTGTAAATCGTACAAAACAGTTGCAAAATGAGCAAAAATATACCATAAGTTACCAAAAAAATTATTAAAAACTATACCAATGTCGTAGAATGCCAAAATCAAACGAAAAAAAGACGAAATTGTAAAGAAATGAACTTGAAGACTAGATAATGCCACGCCAAACCATATTCTGTGCCATTTGCTCAACCCTCATGACCACGTAGATTTCATAATGAAAAGAACTTTTTTTTTTGCAAAACTTTTTTTTATTCGCACGCGCGCATCAGTTTTGGGGCTCCCGGAGGATGTCATCCATATAATCAAATCAACATGGCCTAACGTTAACGTAACCGGGCCCTGCATTTTGTACTGTATCAAGTACCATCGACAACAGAGCCAGAAGACATGCAGTTGAGGATAGAATTTAATTTGCAAATGGCACAATATTACATCAGAGCATAATCACCACAATGTACGATAAAAGAAGTAATTCATATACAACATCTATGCATAAGAGTTTGTGACCACATCTGCTACCATTCAAATATTCCATTCACATTAAGAACACCAGATGATAAAAAGCATGTTTCCTAGAAGTAATAACTATAATTGAAAGCTGTTATATCAAGTAACTATTTTACTTACATGTACAGATGTGGGTTTTTAAGGGTATTCCAGTCAAGGCAACATCGAAGACTAAATATCTGAACTTAAATTCTTAATGTTGGAATGAAAATTTCCATAGAATGTTAACTTTTACAAGAAAGACATCATGGCACAGGTCAAATGTATGTGTCAAGACTGACAAAATATTTCTATTTTGATAATATGTCAAATTCTAAAATATTATCATCTTCAGATAAAATGGCTGAAATGTTCACAGTTGATCACAAGACAGCAAGCCAGACAGGCAAATCTGAGAACCAACAAATTTAATTGGTGTGGCCTAGTGATGCATACCGGTTCTCTGGACTTGGATCCGGATTTGTAAGAATGTTTAGGTTCAGGTCCCAAAAAAACTAAAAGTCAAGACTTATTACCATAAAAGACCATTTCACATACCCCTTTTTTTTCCAAACCACCTAAAACCTTCCGTAGATTGTAAAATCTTTGCTGCAAAACGAAGAAAACATTGCCATCGGGCATCGTCAAGTACCGGCCTTCACCCAGACAACATTGCAAGGTTGCCAACATGCAATTTTGTATACGCCATGGGTTTAGGTCCGGACTTACAAGTCCGGAACTGAACCTAAACCTCTGGACTTGAATCCGGACCTGAACCTAAAATTGGGTTTAGGTATGCATCACTAGTGTGGCCTTAAAGGAAAGAAGTAAAATGTTGAGTGTCCCATGACAGTAGTTGAGATGTGTGACTGGAGGTTACATGTCAGGTGTGACCACAGGCTCCATCTCAGGTTCCTCCTGCTGCTCCTGGTCCATATCCTCCTCCTCTGACTCCTCCCCAGGGTCAGCCTCCAGGGTCAGGTCATCCAGCTCCTCCCCCGGCGCCTGGCATGGGAGAAACAACATTTTTTATTATGTTTACCAAAGGAAAACATACTGTTTTATTCAGTTTCCTCTTCTTCTCCAGACAGTGACCTCCGACCTGGCCAATGGCCTCATTTGTTGACATCTGTCACCATAGTAACTGGTGTTGGGTTACATAATGTTGCAATTTCATAGTAGGCATTTAGACTCCTGTCACCATATACACGTATGTGAATGTGTTCGAGTAAGAATTAGCAGAGCAGACCATATCCGAAGGTAAACATCAAGCCTTTGCTTTGCAAATTTAATGTTACTTTAAAAATTTCTAATTACTTTTTTACTTCATGTTCACTGCAAAACAAGGCTCATGGGAGCCACTCAAATGCTTTGGGTTACTGTACAGACAGTGAGGACAGAAGTTTGTTGACCTTAAGACTTGTTTGACTCAAGGACATTGAATGCATTTAGTGGTCTTAAGACAAAACGTTTGTAAGAGATGGAAGGGAATATTGTGCAGTAGCCAGCAAATGTTGACTTTTCAGTTGCCATCTAAAGTTCTAATAAATTTATTCCTCTGTAGTAATACATTTTCCTAATGTTATCAATGCTCTTATTAGTCAGTATTGGTGAGGTATTGGAAGACAATGGAAGTGATAGTTGTTTATCAGAAGACTATTACATTGTATAGTTCTTCATCACAGACTATGTAACACATATGCCTGTTGGAACTGTGTGTAAATGTAGTTTGTCAGTGTGGGTGCAGCAGAAAATAGTGGTACCAACATGTTGTACTACTTTTGAAATACTTTTTTCTGTATACCTGTTCTGTTTTATTATTGCTTTTCAGTAACTCCTATAACCAGATGTTACTTTTGGTTGTGCGCCTGTGGATATTGTATTTAGAACTTGTGTCACCACAGTATTGCATTCAAGGTTTACATAGAGCTTGTTTTAAATTCTTCAGTAATTCTTAAATTTGCTTAATACTGAGACTTTCATATGCAAAGGATGTAATCTTAAAAGTGTCAGTTACAAAATGTATACAAGTGAGTGTGACATGTAGTGATGTATCTAATTCTGTCAATTTCTATCAATTGTAGACGGGTTTCATATTAGCAAATTCAAATGCCTAAATTCAGGGGTGCCAAAGTATACACGTGTACCAGTAAAATTGCACTGTATACTTAGTCTAGTAAAATTGCACTGTGTTCCGTAAAATTGCACTGTGTTCCGTAAAATTGCACTGTATTCTGTAAAATTGCACTGTATAGTAATATGATAATCATTGTACTGAACTCCGTAGAATTGCACTGTATTCCATAAAATTGCACTGTATTCCGTAAAATTGCACTGAATACTCTGGCACCCGTGAAATTGGTATGGCCTAATGACCCAAATTAACACTCTTTTTCTTTTTAATGACTTTAGAAAAGCAAGGACTACTAAGCCAGGATGGATTGCAATGACTTTATTTCTTGTATAAAGATCTATAACAGTAAGCATGGCACAGAATGACTTCAATTACATAGAAACTTTGAATTTGTTCAATCTTTAATTATGATTATGAAGCTTGTTTTGACTCCTTAATCTCAATGTTTTCTAGTATCGCTGATCTGCACAGAATGTACTGAATCAGATGTAAATAAAATGTTCACAAACATCACAGTGCTAGAAAAAATTATTGCAACTGAATCAAACACTGATTAACAAAACTGCTGAAATTTATTACTTTGATTGCAACTTGGTGGTGTTTGGGTGATTTTAGATCGAGATAAGAATTCTTAGGTTCCTTACAGAGAGGAGCAAGGGGCCAGTTTCAGGAATGGGTACTTGTGCTGCTTTTTGCGCAGGTACTAGAAGGTGTATGAATTATACAAAATTAATGTAGGATTTATCATTATGTGATAAGTTCTGAGTGAGAATTGCCATTCCACACTGGGTTCAATTTACAGAAGATTTAAAACTGTAGGCAGAGTGTTAATTTTCTAACTGTGGAATCAAGCCCTTGTAAACTGTAGCCTTTCATCCATTACTTTTTTTCTCCAATAACTACCCTTGCAATACCCTATTGCTATCATTTTTTTTACTGTTAAAGCTATCTACATCACATGTATTTACTGCAGCTATAGTTAGTTTGGTCATTCTTTATCTTGTATCAATCAGTCAAAAACCTCCACCTTTTCACAAAAAACTCACTCAGATATCTCTCCACCAAAAACTCCATCTTTTCAACTAAATTTTCTACCTTTTCACAAAAAAGCTACATGGTTTCAACTAAATCTCAAATGTTTCATCAAAAACCTCCATCTTTCCACCACTTCCCTGTTCAAACTATTCTCCTTTTTCCTACTCTTTTCTTCTTTCATTTTTTTATCATCAATCCAGAGGATCCATCTCTGGTTCCTCTTCCTTCTCCAGACTGTGGTCCAGTTTCTCCTCCTCCTCCTGGTGTCCATCCTGACTTTGCTCCTCATTTTCCTTGTCTTCTTCCCTTCCTTCACTCACAGCACGCGGGGCAGCGGGGACAAAACGGGCGGGGACCTACACGGCAGTGAAATTTCAGGGGGATGTCATGCAAATTTGGAGCCTTTTCAGTCATTGATTTTGCAGCAATGTATGATCTTTTTGCAACCATTTCTGGTAGCAAGCAAGTTGGAAGAAGGCAACAGCCTTCTGATCCTGAAGTAGGGTCCAGAGGATCATACACAGGACTACATTGCAAATATTTGTATGTATGTCAGGGTAAAAACTACGATCTGGTAGAATCAGAGGTTCTGATCAGAATATCTGTGAACAGAAACTTCAATCAGGATCTCTGCCAGTAGAATCAGCAATTTTACCAGTAAAGATCATTCCAATTAGAGTTTGTACATTTTAAGATAATTCATTTAAAAGACAGTCAGAATTTTTCTAGTAGACCTAGATTCATGTCACTTTAGATCAATGGATGACTTGAAATTTAGAACTTAACCTAAAACCACCCTAACAGATTAGCAGCATCCTGTTTGTCGACAAAGAATCGCTGATTCTACATGTACCAAATTGGAATCTCTACCCTGACATACATGTATATAGTTTCTGAATGACGATATTTTATTTATTTTATTTTATTTTATGACGATTTACCACATCTGTGGAAGGATTGACATAACAGGTGAGTATCACCTCTTCAAAGATGTCAACCCCGAGACCAGACTGTAAGGTTTGAACCACTCACACCGGGAAGGTCCCCTACTCTTTTCGATAAGTGTGGTGGGTTCTTTAACGTGCGTGGGGTGTGGCTCTCCCAAACACGGGACCTCCATTTAACGTCCTATCCGAGGGACGTCCCTAGCCGAAGCTAGGTACTCATTTACACCTGAGTGAAGTGAGGAAAGTCCTGTGAAGTACCTTTCCCAAGGATACAACGTCGGGGCGCATGTTTGGACTTGTTCGGGTACGACCCGGAACTCGAACCCGGGTCTCTCCGTTTCATAGTCCAGTGATGTACCACTACACCACACGACGCCACTAAACCACACGACGCCACTGATATACATACGGCCAAGTATTGTTAGGTCTACTAAAACTGGGTTAATCAAAAACTTTGACACAGCCTTTTAAAACAGGTGAATATTGCACTGTAAACAAGCCCTCACGTCCGCAATTGCCCGTCAGTCGAGCTGTTGTTGCATTGTTGTTGAAACAAATAAACCAGTCTACTAAATAAAAACTAGCCTCCGTAGCAGGCTTATAGAACTGGGGGTTTGGTGGTCTTCGGCTGTTTTCTGATTAGCCCAGTTCAAAAAACGGGGGTAATTCAACCAGGCCGGCTATGTTGTCTATACATGTAATCAGAAAATAGCACATAAAAGCTCCCAAAGACCCCCAAAACCCCCAGTTTTTGGCATGCTATGAAGGCTAATAAAAAACTCCAAGTGAGCTCAATGCAGTGAGTGTGTGACTACTTAGTATATAAAATTGAAGTGTGTCAGTTATGATGGGTTAGGGTACTGCAATGGAGCTGTTATACAGCCCCTCCCACTGATCATAGCCGATTATTCCTTGTATCTCCACAGTCAACCTGTATTCTCCATAGAGGTACATGTATGTATATTGTGTGACTATACATGTATGTAAAAACCGAGGGATATATTGATATATTACATATTTTCTTGCCATGTTGACATTTGATTGGCATTAGTATGTGTGTACAAGGTGGTAAGTGATATGAAATACGTAATGTATCCCTCCCTATGTATCCGTGTATACATATCTAACATCTCAATGCGAGCTCAGACTAATACAACTTGTACATAGATGTTAAACCATGAATATTCCTTTGACTATGGAGACTCAGAAACCAATGTTAGCAGGAGTCCTACTTTGGATTATCTGGCACATGTGATTATTATTTCTATATTATACAATATATAATTTCATTTTACTTATCCTTAGCACACACTGGCATTGTATTGTGTGAAAATATCACAAATGCTTTGATGAGGCAAAAAATGTGCATATATGCTACTAGTATTATGTTATGTTTACTTTATACATACTAGTAATGTAATTATTTACATGACCCCTATGTTAATGTGCTTATTTGAAGGTGTTTTTTTTATTCCCTTTTCAATGACTTCAGATTGTGTACAAGTGAACAAGAAATAAACCATTACACAAGTGCATCTAAGTGGTAGATTTGGAATTTCTTGGATACTGCCTTCAACAAAAAAATTGGAAGACATATAAATATATCTTTGGCAATAATAAGAGTCAGATTATAGACTGAGATTTTGGAAAAGTGGGCATATGATAGCTGTTTATCTATGGACATGTATTTGTATCCTGTGGCCTGACTGTTCTAATTTAATAAACACACTGCTGCTATTGGGCCATACCAATTTATAATATTGGTTTTCAGTGTAAAAAAACATACTGCATTAAAAAAACTTGACTTAAAAACAAGAGCATGAGGAACGAATTCCTTGGGGAAGTCAGTTTTGGTCAGTGAATATAATTATGTAAATCCAGCCCTATGTTTTAATGTGTTAATGTTTCTTCCAGCCCTGTTTATCTGGCCCTTTTGGTTAGTTTTTTTACCTGAAAAAGACTAAGAACCGAAGAATGGAATTGTTGTAGACAAGTGTAGCCGTTGTTACTCAGGGCTCTAGCCAGTACCCGTTTTTCCGTCCACTGCAGGAACTTTGTGGCGTGTGATGGAAAAATTCTTAAACCAATCCATCAACCTTGATGGACAAAATTGACAAAAATCTTGTGCAAAAATTTCTATACATCCAAAGAACAACCAACAACCACTCTCAACCCCATGATTTGCCTCTCAAAATGTGGGAAATTGCATTTTTAAAGCCTTGAAAACAAAATTTGCCTAAGGACCCCTCCCTAGAATGCAAGTGCTTTCTTCCTTGGGCTAATCATGAACCTGGGCTTTTTTTTTATAACCGAATTTAACGTCATTTTTCCCAACCGGGTGTTAGACCTGCTTGCATAAAGTACAAGTCTTTATTTTCAAGCAAGATTTTTACGGCTGGATGCTTTTCCTAACGCCAACCCAAACCCTAGTAGGGCCCAGGATCCCTCTAACTGAGGAGGGAAATATGTGTTAAGTGCCCAAGGGCACAACATCTGGGTGCATGTCCGGACATGTCTGGGTCCAACCCTGGGGATTGAACCTGGGTCTTCTTGCTTGACAGTCGGACGCTCTATCCACTACACCACACAGACGCCACTACGGGCTGATGGGGAAAAACATTTGAGCTGGAGCCCTGTGTAATAACTACAACACGTCTAGCATAAATACCTAGCAAAAGTAGTAGTGTGGGAGCTACTCACCACCCATTGGATAGGAGTGTTGGTGATGATGTAGTCTGTCACCGCGGTAACCACGCCTGTCAGGTTCTGGATCTGCTCCCGCGACTTCTCCAAAAGCTCCGTCGGCAAATCACTGAATCCCTTCGCCTGAAGGGAGACATACAGGACAAGGTAAGAATTACTAATAAGTACATTTTTCACATCAACGCCTCCCCCCCCACACACACACACACAACCACACTCCTCCAACAAAATAGAAACACCTCATAAATATTCATGACAACTGATGCTTTACACTTAGCCTTAAAGGGGCATTATGTAACATTTTTGCACCAAAAATTAAAAAAACTTCAATAAAAGAAAATCTTTTATCATGTGATTGTTATTAACTTCTACTTCGCAATAATCTCACATTTCTGACATCTACAAAAATGATATGGAAAATATATGTGTCCTCATGCAACTTTCACCTTGTTAAACTGTATTGTACAACTGTTGGATCACAAGAGATTGCCTTGAAAGTCTAATATAAAAAAGAAGGAAAACAAGAAGCCATAGGCGACAATTCTCCGTGAAGTATTATATATTGCAACAAAAAGAAGTAGCCATTGGCGACAATTCTCTGTGAAGTGTGATGAATCGAACAAAGAAAAATTGTTTAAACGCACGTCGGCTCAGTCATCTTAAGAGGCAACAACTTTTTTTTACCTGCCATGGCCAGATTATCTAAAGATGTGTGTATTGTGTGTACAATATACAGAAAGAGAAATGTACATCAGGTCCGATCATCCGATTTCAATGTTTCGGTTTTTTGGACTCGGTTCATGAACGTATTTTGGTTTGGCTCCTGGAATGTGTGAATGTGCGAAAAATGACTCCCAAGACTGTCTACAGGGAACACTCGCATATTGCCCAACATTCGCGGTGTATCAGGACAGCGCGACTGGTCGCCATTAGCGCGACTGGTCGGCATTAGTGCAATTAGTAACAGTTGCACATCAGTCCGGCCGAAAGCATGATTGTGTAACACAGGTTACTTCTTCCTATACCGGCTCATACTACAAGACGCGTTTACAACTAGCAAATCATTAAATTATCCGATCTACTAGTATGTGCGGTTTTCCAGCCCCAGACCACATCCGACCACGAGGCAGAACACATTGATGGGTTGCTCAAAAATATTGTACATTTTTTCAAAGAGCTGCTCCACTAACACTATGGAGCGGCCCAACCCAAAAATATTGCCCATGTGTACAGTGAAGCGGCCAGCATGCTCGTTGCTAGGACGACCGGCCAGTTGCTACGTGACTAAATACACGCCGCCACAGGTCGCCACACCCGACTAGTTTGAAATCGATAGGATTACGTCATCGGTATTAACATTTCCTAATGTTGACCTCTGACCACCCCACATTTCCGCCCCCATCAGCCCCGCCGCGACTTACTACCGGTGACATAAACGGACGACAACATTTCAACGACATGGGGATGTTTCGAAAATAAGCATTTACTCCAATATCAAAACAGCTACGGTAAAAATAAAAACACGTGCATCATCCCGGACATAATGCCACACCACATGCGAAATTACACAAACATGCGACGTACGGAAGAATGCATTTTGGCTGCGAACATCTTCCAAAAAACTTGGCATCTCTTAACCATGGGCAAAAACATCTGGAACCACTTATCAAAACCACCCCGTATCTGCATGAAGTTCCACCCCCCCACTGCTATTCCAAACAACGCGTTTTTCTGGACCATTCCAATTCGCCTCGTAATTGTAGGGGTGCGTCTGCAATATTACATTGACCGCGAAAGCAGCAACGGCAAAAATACACATTCGTGCATCAACACGGGCATGCCCGCAGACGGCGTATAAAATTGCGTGCCGATTACACAAAGAGAACCCAGTGTTTTGACTGCGAACATGAAAAATCAGCCGTTCACAACACTCCGTCTCGGAGGTCCTGACCTCCTTCACGGAGTAAAAAAGATAATCCCTACCTACCGACCCTAACTTTTTCAGGACTGAAACAGGAAACACAGTATTTTTTTCCTAGGCCTAATGGAACAAGTGTGGGGTCATGTGGCGCTGCGGCAGTGTGCGCAACTCGAAATCAAGAGGTCCCGGGTTCGAGTCCTGACATGCCACCAATCTTGTGCCCTTGGGAAAGGCACTTTACATGACTTTCCCCACTAGACAAGTGAAAATGAGTATTGTCTGTCTAGTAGTCATTTCTATGTGCGGGACACAACACCGGCAACAGCTGCCTCTGTTCCGCGTGTATTGCAGTGTTGAAATTTCAATAATCAAATCAAATCAAACACCACCTACCTCCCTGAACTCCCCGTACATGGTGTCGACAGTCTGCTTCACGTTGTGCAGCTGGTCCTGGAACGACTGCGGCAGCACGGAGTGGGCGGTGTCAACCGCCTTCCCGGCCAGGTCTGACAGGTGTCCGGTCAGCCGGCCCGCCACGCGCACCACCCTGCGCTCAACCGTCTGCGGGCAGAATTATCAGAAATTGACATAAGATTTCAGGCTCTAACAATAAATAAAATAAATTATTGTACATTCATGCCCTATCGGGCTAAGCACAGGTGAACAGATAGATGAAAATGTACATAAATTGTTTGTAGTACAAACAGCTCTAAAACTATGGAGATTCAGCTTCTTCTCGTTTCTTTGTGATGTTAAAAATATAATTTGAAATGGGTATGTTTAATGCAGGATGGTCAAAGCGCATAAGAAAGAAAAATTTTTCAATATTAGCCAAGTATTAGGAAGTATGGAAACGTACTTGTAATATATCTAAAAAGATCATTTCTATATATATATATCAAACTACAATCAATGACAAAGTGGACTTAATCTTCTACTTTGTTTGAGCTAAAAAATTGGCAAATCCTTTGCTCCAGGGGTGTGCGGTTGTGCCTTCCTGTTTTGATGCTGAGTTTAAGACAGCTGATTCGTAGTTTGGTGATGGTGACAATAAGTAACATGTAGTTTTTACCTGGATTAAATGCCATGTTAACAGCACAACACACTAGTTGGTACATGTAAGTACAGCATACAAGCCCCCTGTATCCCCCTTTTTCTGGCCCCCTCCTTTTAAATACCCCCCTCCTTACCCTCTAAGACCATCCAGTCTTAAAAAGTCCTTAAAACCCATCTAAGACCCTCCCTGTCAGTGGTCTAGCCAGCAGCCGTCATTCCACCATTTGATGGAATTATTTTCCCTTCACATGATGGACACAAATTTTGCCCTAACTGTCATCTTTGACGGACAAAAATCAATGTGTAAAGAGGTAAGCTTAGTCTACTGGTAAAATTTTCCCCTCAAAATGCAGCAAATGGTGTTTCAGAGGGTCAGGATTTAAAATTTTTATGCTGGAGCACAACCCCTGACCACCCTAGGATTGTATTGCTTCCAGCACAATGCCACACATTGATTTGACAAATTTGAGATGACGGAAAAAAATTTCAGGCTGGGTAGAGCAATACTCCCGGTTCTTAACCCTCTTGAGAATCCCCAGTCCTTACTCCTGAGACCCCCTCCCTGTCCTTACCCCCTCCTTACCCTCTCCTCCTGAGGGACCTCCCCCTCCTCCTCGGCCAGCAGGTCCCCCCAGGTGGCCTGTAGTTTCTCCTGCGCAGCTGTCAGGCGCTCCTTCACCTGGTCACCTGCTGTGTCAATGTTCTCCTTCGCATACTGGATCTACAAACAACACAGATGGGTTCTTATTATTGTAGTTCTTGTACTTACAGATGGGTTCTTATTCTTGTACTTACAGATGGGTTCTTGTACTTACAGATGGGTTCTTATTCTTGTACTTACAGATGGGTTCTTGTACTTACAGATGGGTTCTTGTACTTACAGATGGGTTCTTGTACTTACAGATGGGTTCTTGTACTTACAGATGGGTTTTTGTACTTACAGATGGGTTCTTGTACTTACAGATGGGTTCTTGTACTTACAGATGGGTTCTTATTTTTGTACTTTCTGCATGCCTACACTCAGGTGCAGGTAACAATGACAATTACCTGCACCAGACAAATTTTATCAACACCACTCGGAAAAGTATGAATCATAAAAAAAACTGTTCAGAAACCAGCGCCAGGTGGTAACAGTCAGTGCAGCAAATAAAAATTTGCATACACCTATGTGTGTATGTAGAATACAAGACGGTTTATTCCATGCGGCTTATGTACTGATTACGAATTACGTTAATTTTTGGGGAGGCTGCCTACAGATTACAAAGACTATAAAGGCATGCAGAGGACTCCGTACACATATACACATGCACACACAAACTCACCAGGTCGACCGTGAAGTGCAGGTTGCTGAGAGCCTCCTGTGAGCGGACCTGGACGTCCTTCAGCTTGGCCATGGCGCGGGTGTACACACGGCGGCGGACCTTCCCCGTCAGGCTGGTGACGCGGGTCAGGGTGGGCGTGCCCTCGGCTGCCGGCACCACCGCCTTCTCCTCACCCTCTCCCTCCTTCTCCTTCCCCTCATCTTCCTCTAGTGCTGCAGGGAGAGAAAATCATTGTGAAACTATATGTCTATCAAACAGTGGGGTCGTGTGGCGCAGCCGTAGCACGTTCGGCTCTGGACCTAGAGGTCCAGGGTTCGATCCCACCCACGTCACCAATCTTGTGCCCTTGTGAAAGGCACTTTACACGAATTTCCTCACTTCACTCAGGTGTAAATGAGTGTAGGGGCATGCCCCTGTGTGCGATGGTCCAAAATTCTACAGTCCAAATACTACAGTGTAGCAGGATCATCAGCAAGTTGATGTTGGCTTAACCTTAACCCCAAAGACAAAGACAAACAACATGAGCATAAGGTTTCCCCACATTCCAAACAAGTTGTCATTAGACCACAGCATCTGTACCATCAGTGCCTCCTAGCAGGAAAGGGCAGTACTGCAACAAATAATTTGCCGACTTTCTTTCTTCTGCACCTGCAAGTTCTGCGAACAAGTCCATTTTTCACAGACCGCAAAAATTGGCTACCGCAAATTTGAAGTGATTCACATTCGTGAAAAGTTTCATCAGGTTTCAAGACACTAAAGTAAAGAGACTCTTTTTACACAACCAAGTCTTTTATTCAGCCGACGTTTCGGTGACCGTCTGTCACCTTCCTCAGGGCAATTCTGTTCTGCAATGCAATGTGAACCAGTCAGAATTGCCCTGAGGAAGGTGACAGACGGTCACCGAAACGTCGGCTGAATAAAAGACTTGGTTGTGTGATGACTTAGAGCCTGAAATGCGTTATACAGGCGAATTTTGCCAAAGTCACTATGTCTTTTGGAAATGGTCGGAAACAATTTTCTTGCATTCCTAACATCTCTCTGAGGTGTTAGAAGTGCAAGAAAAATATTCCCGACCTTTCAAAAAAAATCCGCACATTATACGTATATTGTAATTTTGGCCTTTTTTTCCCGTCCAAAACGGATGATTTAGAGCCTGAAACGCGTTATACAGGCGAATTTTTCCAAAGTCACTATTTCTTTACTCAAGTGATTGACAGTGTCTGGAACGTACCCTTCTTCTCCGGAGGCAGGTAGTACTCCACGTAGCTCTCGGCGGTGGCCAACGCGGTGTCCGACACGCTCTTCACCACGCGGCCGACCGGGTTGTTCATGATGCGCTCGCCCGTGGCGGAGACGGTGGAGCAGATGGCCTGCTTGGTGTCTCCCACGATGACACCCGGCTCCTTAGTGATGATGGGAACTGTCTCCTCCAGCTTGTTCAGACCGGCCACGGCATAGCTGTTCGCTACAGCAACTGTTTGTGGAGAAAGAAATAATACAACATGAGAAGTAGTAAAAACTTAGTAAACTAGAAAGGCCAATATTTGCTTTGGAGCAAATACAGCGATGGGTTCACCACATTTTACATGGCAGGGAAAGAATGAGAAACACAAGGGAAAACAATGATTTACATTGATATAACTATAATATGAAGTAACATACAACTAAAACAACAGTTGGATAGCTATTCCCTACTTTATTGGTTAGGATTTTTAATTGCATAATGCAAACTGTTGATTTTCAAAATAAAAATAAAAACGTTCATGCCCCGCATTCCAATGCTGGAGCAGGAAAGCTTGAAATACCTACCAAAACACTTGAATACAGACATACTGTTAGTATGGAAATGCTCTGTGCAGGTGTTAATCAAGTTAAATCCCAACAGCCAATCAGCAAGAAATGCTCTGTGCAGGTGGAAATGCTCTGTGCAGGTGTTAATCAAGTTAAATCCCAACAGCCAATCAGCAAGAAGAATAGAGGAAAGCTACATGCCTATTGGTTGATGCCCTGCATTCCATTGTGATGACTCATGCCCAAACGTGGTAAACACGGCACACTAACACAGTAATACATTTGCTATAACACAGCCAAAAAACTCAAATAAAACCATTCTAAAAGCCCGTATCACAAAAATTTAAAAAACGCCTTGGGGTATTTGCCCACTGTACCTCCATACCAAATTTCAGGACCTTAGGCCCTAAAATGAAGAAGCTGAATCCATTTAAAAAATGGCAGGAGAAGGAGAAGAAGAAACACCAGAAAAAGCAATATGGGTTCACCACACACCACTTCGTGGTGTGGTGAACCCATAAAAACTGTCTTTATTTACAGTTTTGTACACTCAGCACAAGTTATTGACATTATTATTTTTTGAACTGTATGGCATTTAGCCTGTGTTACACAAGCTCTGGGTTGGTGGTTAATGACCCCTGGGGCAGCGGCCACCAGGAGGTTTCAGGCCTCGAAATTAACTTTTTTTTACTATTGTCCCGGAATTGTCCCGAACATAGATTTCAATTGTCCCAAACTGAGGATGGACTGTCCCAGCCTTCTTTTTAAGAAATGTTTATGGCAACAATAAGAAATCAACAACAACATGCAGAATTGTACAACTTGAAGTCCACTTTATTAGTAAATGTAGGGAAATAGATGATAGTATCATGGGCACTGCACCATCTTCGAGGCCCCCCTCCCCGACAATTGGAATCCCTGATTGGTCAAATTTAAATGTTTGAACATATATTTGAGTATTATGGGCTGCTGGCGGCCCGCAGCAGGATGGATGGATCGCGTTCCAAAATCATGTGGATGGTCTCAGAATTTTCCAGTTGCCCGAAATTGTCCCAAAACGTAATTTGAATTGTCCCGAGCTGAAAATTTAGTGTCATTTGACACTGGGACAATGTTAATTTCGAGCCCTGGGTTTAGTCAGGCTAGTATAGCATTATGTATCATTGGAAGCTTAGGCTGAGAGGCCCAGTGTACCTGAATGCATCACAGTGACTACGTATTTTAGATCCAAAGTCTGTCTCTCATCAGCTGACCACAAGCCAGGGTTAGTTTTGAAGTTGTTTTTTTTTGCTATTTCCAACGCTTCAAATACGAAATGATGATGAATACGTGAATGACGAAATGACAGAACATGTGCAGAATATGTTGATGAAGGTTAGACACGCAGGTACTACATTGTAGTACGATACACCAAAAAGCAGTTACTCGAGCAACTTTCCAAAATCATATCCAGCTGCTTTTTGGCTCATGTGCAGAATAATTTTTGTTTTGGGGCCCTGAAATTGCATTGGAAGATTTTGAAAGATCAAGGTTGATACCCACTCTGAGGTTCCAGCTTGTCCACGACTGGCTTGGCGGTGTCGGCAGCGTACATGACGGTTTTCTCCGCCATCTCGCCCACGTACTTCACCAGCGGGTAGCGCTCCTTCCCGGCGCTGTAGATGCTGGTGACCTGGGTCACGGAGGCGCTGACCAACGGGAGGCTTCCCACGCGCGTGATAATGTTGTCCTCGGTCTCGGCGGCCATGATTTCCTGCTGATGCTTGCGATACATACGACTCTGGGGAGGGAAAGAAACACAATTCAGGGTAGGGCTATTGGACAAAAAATTAAAGTTGTTCTAAGCCATTCACAAATAAGTTAATCAGACAAAGCTTATTGAAAGAAACAAAATGCTTTTTGTTTGAAGTAATAATATAAATTGGATGTTGTGTGGCTGAGAAATCGCCAATTTAAGTTATAATATTTACCGTCGAATTCACCGGATTTCGCAAATTACCTGTTTTTATCGTTTTTTTGAAGAGCTGTAACTAAATAACAGCAAGGCACACAACTTGTACAAGTTTGATACCACTTTAATGTGAACATACTGCAACATGTAAAAAGTTTAGCTCCTTAGCACCAATTCTGGTTGATTTACATAATCTAGAAATAAACTGAATTTTCTACCAAGAATTGAAGAAAGCATGTGAAGCCGGGTTCCTTAATGAAAAATTGTCCAAGTCCCCTCATCAATTATGCAAAATCACAATAATTCTCACATACTCTAATTATATTCCACATATTGTCTAACTGGGTCTCTTCAGAAATCTTTAGGGGAGAGGTGCTCTCTAATGAGTTGACGGTGCTCAACAAAAAATCTGCAAATTTTTAGGAAAATACTATGAGAAAACCCTAAATTCTAACATTTGGAGAGAGGTGCTAGCATTTTAGGGGGAAGGGGGAGTACCCTTGCTTCATTGCTTGAGGAGAGCACTGGAAACACCATCTCTTAATCTCTTCTTTAAAGTACTGCTTAGCCCAATAGCAATTGGATTATTAGCAGCTGCACGTGTTAGTTACAAAACAAGTGACTGGTAGAAATAAAATAAACAATACAGCAAAAGAAAGAAAGGACTGACTTTTCTGTGTCTTTGCACTTCTTTTGACTACATATATCACACAATGGATTCAATAGCAGTGACAAGTACCACAAGATTGATATACATTGGCAGACAAAACAATTTCTCAAACCCCAGGCCCAGCCGTCTTTGCAATATTGTCTTTGCCGCCCCCACCTTAAGACCAATCTCAGCAGAAGCCTGAAAACATGAAGTTTTACAGATGAGTTCTATGATTGCAGTACGTGACGGTGTCTAGTGACGTCTGCATCGCAAACGACAGTACTCAGACAGAGGAAGACTGTCATATAGTGCAGCTACTAGGTTTTCCAAACAGTCAGTCAACAGTCGGAGGACAAAATGTCAGATATGATCATGAAAGTAAGTGGACTGTTGATGCTCGTTACGTTGGGATCTCTGTGGGCGGGTTATTCTTGTCTGCCGGCTGAATGTCTGACAAAGAAGCAGACGTACTTTGGAGCGCTGTGGGTTGACTGTACTAATCTACACCTTACCACAATTCCTGATGACATACCACCCAATGCTGAACATTTTTTTGCCATGCGAAACAACATCAGAAATGTATCCTATATGCCTTCTCTACCGCGACTACTGTGGCTGGACCTCAGCTGGAACTCCATAGAATCGTTTTCCTGGATGTCTTTGCGTGCTCTGCCAGTTCTGAGGACTCTTGCACTAAACAACAACCGATTACGGTACGTGGAGCTGGGCAGCGTCCTTGAGCATCTGCCGAAACTGAAAGTCGTAAATATTCGCCACAACAAGCTTACGTCTCTCTCCCAGTACGAACTGGGGAGGCCACAGGTGAAAGGAGCCTACATCATGGACAACCCCTTTCACTGTGACTGTGACCTCTTCTGGCTGATTGAAAAGGTGGCGTGTTTAGAAGCCTGTAAGAAGGGAGATGAGAAGGCCTGCTGTCAGTCGTGTTCAGCCTGCTTTCTTATAATTACTGGCACCCTGAAATATAACAAAATTGTCTGCCACAGTCCAATTGAACTTAAGTATCTCCCTTTATCAGAGGCGTCTGCCCATCTGCAGGAGTGTAGGGAGCAGGCCGCTCCTTCAACAACCCGTCGGGGGATTTTCCACTTCGTGTGGAAACCGACGTCTCTGCAGTTAGGGTCAAATCCAACCACGAATACGAAGCCGCACGTCGGCCAGGCACCGACCGTGTTTACAACAACCCTGCACTGAACTGCCCGCGATATCACTTATCCCTACCCAACCGAACGCAACAAGGGCACTGCTGCTAACCCTACCGACGGATCGAGGGTTAACTCAACAAAAGAAATCACTTCATCCAACATTCTACTCAGCTCCATGGCAGGGACTTTTAGTTGCCTTTTTCTGAAATTGTGCCACCGTCTGTACACGAGGAAATGCTACAGCTGTATCCTTTTCTGATCGGTAAATATTGTATGGCTGCAGTCGTGACTGACTAAAGCCCTGGTCACAACCCGCCGTACGTGCTTTTTGTCCGTACGTTTTTTTTTGGAGGCTACGTCTGCTACGTTCTTTTTCTGAAAACGTGGGGAAGGAGTGGCGTCGACGTACGTCACTCGCACGGTTTCGCAAGGTGTAAGAGTGTGGTCTGCATGCATCGTTTGTTGCGCAAGTTGTGAGTTGTACGTGCTTACAACGTACGATCTCTGTGCGATTTTTTAGTAATTAAATTACTAGTAATTAACAAGTTGGACCAGGGCCTATTAATTAGTTAAAGCTATATACATGTACTTCCACTGGTTTGGGGCACAAGGTACATGTAAACAAAATATGTAACAAGAGTTCCACGATCTCATACCTTCGCCAAATGATGTTAACCCTTGCGTTTGACGAATTATACAATTTTAATAATTGATTTCGCAAATAAGAGCGTCATTTGCATGGATTACATCAGTTGATCATATTCTCTACCCAATGGCAGCCTTATCTTAAAAAAATAGGCTATTCTAGCACTTCCTCATAAATTATGCAAATGAGTTCATAATGTGAATAAATTATCTTCATTGATGTTCACCTTCACTTAACTTCCAAATACGGCAAGTATGAAATTCCCAGCAATTACAACTATGAAATTATAACAATTTTCCATTAATTATGTAAATTAGGTCTTCATTTACATAATCTATATCCTCAGATGTTTTTCTAGTTCTCAATTACATGTCACAAGTGTTTCAAAGTCGTATAATCGAAAGAAGCAGATTTATAGAATGTCCTCATTAATTATGCAAATTAGCTCCTGATTTGCATAATTGTCATCTGATTATGTCAAGTATCACTTCAGCTACCTACATACCAAAAATCATGACAATCCGTCAACCGGTTCTTGAGTTATCAACCTTCGGAGATTTTTCAAGAAACGCTCCTGCAGTTCCAGAACAAGCTGCTAGGGGGCCCAAACTCATGTCACTTCTTCCCCACCTCAAGAGCTATCTACCAACCAAAATTCGTGACCCTAGCATGTCCAGATCGCGAGATATCAAAACCGGAAGTTCTGCTGCAGTACCAACAAAAGTCGCCAGGGGGCCCAGAATCTAATCATTTCTAGGTCTCATCAAGACCTACCCACCTACCAAGTTTCATGACAATACATATTAAGCTTCTTGAGTTATGCTGTTCACAAACAGACAGACAGACAAACAGACAAACGCTACTGAAAACATAACCTTCTTGGCGAAGGTAAATATAGTAGTAATTTATTCAAGGTAAATGTACTTGGCACCTTCCATGTACTTTATGACAAAAAAAAGGTGAACCACGTCTGCCCATCCTAAGGACAGTTATCTTATTCTTTGGCATACGAAGTGCCCGTGAGTGGTGTGGTTTCATTACAACTCTAGATGTCTAAGATTGGGAGGGATGTAATACTTTCACCATGCATGTGCCAACACAGCTTGCTGCAAAAGGTTTAATCTATCCATCAATTCAGATGCCATTCCAGTAAGGTAATGTCTAAATCTCTGATTGGGTAGCAAATTTAGCATGTATAGTACCTTCCCACGGTACAAAGGTCAAGAGTTAGACTAAGAGGAATGACCTACCGAAAGGGGAACAGTGTTACAGGTGGACTTTGATCAATCATAAAGACCATTGGTCACACCGGCACTTGATTCTATCCTGGTTAGGTAACATTTGCCTAGGTTGTAAACTTTTCTACTGTACAAACTTACTTCAGTGAATGACATTGGTACAGTAACTGGTGGTAGACTTTAATCACACACAAACATGTTCTTTGTTGCAAAAAGCATGTTGGATTTTATCATTGATGTTGGCACCACATGACAAAAAATCTTGCCAGAAAAATGGGAGAAGAAACATCAAGAAGAAAATGGGGTATTACTTGTTCCAGGTTATTAACTAGTTTCAGCAGTATTTTTGTCCTAAATTGGGCTAATCAGAAAACAGCCGAAGACCACCAAACCCCAGTTCTATATGCCTGCTACGGAGGCTAAAATTTACATGTAAGTATAGGGGAGACAGGCAAAACAGTAGGCGGCCTTTGGTCCTGAGGTGGCCCGAGGAGACCGACGTGTTGGCCCGCTGTCATGAAGGATAACCAAATCATGAAGGATAACCAAAAGACAGTTTACTCCCCTAGCCAACCATTCATGTTTACGACGATTTTCTAGTTTTAACGTAGTGTGGTGGAAACGTGACAACGTACACGTATAACTCGAAGTGATGATGCAACCCCCGTGACTCAATATGCCCCCCTCCCACCAACTAGCTTCCTTCCTTAGTGCATTTGTAGTTCTGGTTCGCAGCTTATAATTTCTGGAAACCAAACACATTTCGCTATATGTAAGAGCCTAACTGTTCAGTTTTATCGTTTTAGAGGCGATTTAGGCATTCTTGAAGTAGCAGTGAGGTGCCCTGTTGTTGAAATTAGGCGGGAAGAATCAGCTGTTTGCCGTCAAGAGACCGTGGCGCCTAGCCTCCATAGCATGGGGGTTTTGAGGATCTTCCTGGTCTTTGGGAACTTTTATGTGCTATTTTCTGATTGCACATAGACAACATAGCCGGCCTGGTGGAATTATCCCCGTTCTTTTTGAACTGGGCTAATTAGAAAACAGCTGAAGACCACCAAAGCCCCAGTTCCATAAGCCTGCTACGGAGGCTAGGCTAACCAACCGTGCCGACCTTTGTCAACGCGTTACGTGACCTCGCTCAGGACTCGTAAACAAAATCGTAACACACGAAAATCCGCTTCAAATACAAACATAAAGGAGAGAAATGCTAATACGTTGTATCAAATAACGTATGTAACCTGGTGTACAGTGAACAAGAGAGACTCACCAAAACATCTGTTCCTCGTCAAAGTCGAAGCAGAACTGAACCTGCGATGAGTTTTTACGCCTGGATATCGCCTGGTACACGTGATCACCACATGATAGAGATCAACTGACCAATCAAGTCCGTTCTTTCATTCATCAGGGTGAAACACACACCGAGCTGACCAATCAGAGCCCGGCGTATTGCAATGACGCAATCTCTGTGATGACGTTCGGAAAGTTCTAGAGGAAACCAGCTGATCGGAAAATACTCATCAACAGTCATTCACCCAGGGCATTCACCCACACCCAGTAATTTACTAAGTATCACGAGTTGTGCTGACTTTTGGGCGGGGTAGCGACCGTTGGTCAGGACTCAAGGCTAAAAAAATTAGGCCACGTTGATTTGATTTGTTTGGCAAAGTAAAGTTGCCTTCATTTAGGCCAAAGCATGTAAATTTTATGGAGGACATCCTCCACAGATTCCAAACTGAATGCGAGCGGGCAAAAAAAACAAGGCAAGATGAAAAAAACAAGGTTGCCATTTTTTTCTGATTTGCCAACAAAAAAGATTCTGGTTCAGAATCAACTCAAAAATGCTCATATACTGTATCACCCCCAACAGTTGAGGAAAGTTCTTTTCTTCCTAGTTGTTACAGTTTTTTCCATCTATCAATACACTACTGTGGTTTGATTAAAAGTTCAAAATGCATTGTTTAAATATTAACCCAGCCTTTTGTGGTAATAATTGACTTCATGGCTCCTATAGTACCATTTGGGGCTATAATATTAATAGGATGCCTAGTCCTGTTCTTATTTTTTATCACCCTGTCATTTCATTACCTTCGCCAAGAAGGTTATGTTTTCAGGGGCGTTCGTGTATGTGTGTGTGTGTGTGTCTTAACAAAGAATGCCATGATGAAATTTTCTCATAAATTATGCAAATGAGGTGCTTATTTGAATAAGTTATGTTTAATTATGTTCACCTTAACTTAACTTTCAAACACCCCAAGTATAAAATTCCAGGCAGTTACCACTATGCAATTATAATATTTTCTCATTAATTATGCAAATTAAGTCTTCATTTGCATAATCGATATCTGCCTGTGTTTCATATGTCACAAGCTTGAACTTCCTATTATGGAATGCAGCTGATAAATAGAATTTCCTCATTAATTATGCAAATTACATCCATATTTGCATAATTGTAATATCATTATGTCAAGCATCACTCAAGCTACCTACATACCAAAAATCACGATGATCCATCCATCGGTTCTTGAGTTATCCCCCTTTAAACATTTGTCCATTAAACCCCCCTGCAGTTCTAGAGCAAGCAACTAGGGGGCTCAAACTCATGTCACTTTATCCCCAGCACAAGAGCTATCTACCATCTAAATTTCGTCACCCTAGCATGTCTGGATCATGAGATATCAAAACCGGAAGTTCTGCTGCAGTACCATGACAAGCCGCCAGGTGGCCCAAAATCTAATCATTTTGAGGTCTCATCAAGACCTACCCACCTACCAAGTATCAAGACAATCCATCAAGACCTTCTCAAGTTATCGTGTTGACAGACAGACAGACAGACAGACAGACAGACACACACACACACACATACACGAACGCCCCTAGAAAACATAACCTTCTTGGCGAAGGTAAAAATATTCAAAAGGGGATAACTCAAGAACCGGTTGACGGATCGTCGTGATTTTTGGTATGTAGGTAGCTTACGTGATGCTTAATATAATTATGTGACAATTATGCAAATATGGATGTAATTTGCATAATTTATGAGGAAATTCTATAAATCAGCTGCATTCCATGATAGGACAATTGAAGCTTGTGACATTGGTAATTGACAACGAGAGAAACACAGGAAGATATTGATTATGTTAATAATGACTTAATTTGCATAATTAATGAGAAAATTTTATAATTATGTAATGATAACTGCCTGGAATTTCATACTTGTGGTATTTGAAAGTTAAATTGAGGTGAACATCATTAAACATAATTTATTCAAATAAGGACCTCATTTGCATAATTTATTAGGAAATGCTAGAATGCATTGTTTGTTAATATAAGACTGTCTTTTGGTTGAGATTATGATAAAATGATATAATTCATGAAAATTTTGTTGCTATTTCTTAAATCAGGGGGGAATAATCTAATCTATAATTTGTCAGTCATAAAGATTAACATCATTTGGCGAAGGTATGAGATCGGGGAACTCTAGTATTTTTTCTGAAAAAATCCGAGAACCAACAAATTAAATTTGTGTGGCCTTAGATTGTAAAGTTTTCTGCTGTACAAAGATCACTGGGGGGAATGACCTTGGCACAGTTAGAGTTCTGGTGGTGGACTTTGGTCAGGTGTGTTTAGAAAATTTAAGCAGGTCAGATTTTATCATGTATGTCAACCACTTAACTAATGGGTTTTTAAGTGGAGGATATCACTCAATGATAAAACTACTTTTTGTCATAAAACTGGATCATAAAAATGGGTTAAAGTGTCTTGTCATAAAAATGGGTCAGAATTTCAGAGTAAGAAGGTGATGTGGGGTCGGGTGGCATAGTGGTAGCGTCTTTGGCCCAGGCCCAAGAGGTCCCGGGTTCGAATCCTGCCAGATGTCACCAATCTTGTGCCCTTGGGAAAGGCACTAATTTTACACGACTTTCCTCACTTCACTCACAGGTGTAAATGAATACCTAGCTTCGGTTAGAGATGTCCCTCGGATAGGACGTTGGAAGATCTTGGAAGAGCCACACCCCACGCATGTTAAAGAACCCACCGCACTTATCGAAAAGAGTAGAGGACCTTCCTGGTGTGAGGTTCAAACCTAAGACAGTCTGGTCTCAGGTTTGATATCTTGATAGTCACCTGTTATGTCAATCCTTCCACAAGTGTGGTAAATCTTCATAAAACAAAATTAATGCCAAGTTGAACGCTGACCCCCAATCTTCTGTCTTTTTAGAGCTAGAGCATTTACCACATGTACATTGCCATGTCTAGACGATAAATTTTACAATATGAAACAGAAAGTCAAAGGTCTGACTTTTATATAGTCCAAAGTCAAAGTCATCCAACCACAAGTTATGCCATTACATGTATTTCTATAGAAGGATTTATACTTGTTTTTGGTTACAGGAACTGCATCTTTCCTTGTTGTACTGATATTTTGGAATCTAAAACAACCAAATAGCTTTAGTAATATATATTATACATGTACCTTAATGATTCAAAGTAAATACATGTGAAGTCACACTCTTACACTAGATGTCACAATATGGTCACGTACAGCAGAGAAGTGGCCACTGTAGACAGAATTCACCAAGAAGTGGTCACAGTGACCAAACGGTCTTTAAACAAAATGTTCATGACTGTCACAGTTTTCTTTTTGTTCTACTGCAGATATATATTGCTGCTTCATCCTGTGAGAATTACATGTATAAACTGTAAAATTTCCAAGAACATCAACTTTTCTTAGGACATCTTTCTCAAATCTGCTTCCAACATGGATATATCTACACTGGAATTGAAAAATCTATTCTAAGCCTCAATGATGATGTTTACAAGTTTTAAATAATAAAGGCCATGTTGATTTGATTATATGGATGACGTCCTCTGGGAACCCCAAAACTGATGCGCGCATGCAAATAAAAAAAAGTTTTGCACAAAAAAGTTGCTTTCATTATGAAATCTACGTGGTCATGAAGGTTGAACAAATGACACAGAGTATAGTTTGGCAAATAATCTACTCTTCAAATTCATTTCTTTACATTTTTTTGTCCTTTTTGTTTGATTTTGGCATTCTACGACATTGGTATAGTTTTTCAATATTCTTTTTGCAACTAACAGTATATATTTGCTCATTTTAAAACAGTTAACGTTACTGTTTTGTATGATTTACAATGTGGTTAAGAAAACATTTTTTTTGGAAAAAGACGAAAATTCATGCACATGGTTGTCATCCGTATCATCAAATCAACATGGCCTAAACATCATTTAAAAATACTGTTATACTAGTATTTTGGACATGCATATTTTCTGTGGGGGGGGGGAGAATGTCAGGATGTTTCTGCTTTTATTCTTTGAAGTATGACATCAACTGTTGTTCCAGGAGCGTCGACTCGGACAGACTTCTCTCTCGACTTTGCTCCCTGCACAGGAAGATGACAATCATGAGCCCTCACAGCTTATGTAGTACACAATTAAAGATAAGACAAAGTACAAACTTATTGTGAAGACTTTTATTGGCTTTATCAAGAAGCATGCTGATGGTCAAGTATGAATCAATATATGTATTTATTAGGCCACACAATTTAATTTCTTGGTTAATGGATTTCTTTAGTAAAATAATGTAGCGGGCGGGCGAAAACAATAAATAATAAAAACAGACCTAGGCATCCTATTATGGTCCAAAATGGTACACCAGCCTGGTTCAAAATTTAAACAATGAATTTTGAACTTTTAATGATACCACTGCATTGAAAGATGGAATCACTGTAACAACTACATGTAGGAAGAAAAGGACTGTTTTCAGCTGTTCAGGGCAAAATATGAGCATTTTGCAGTTTATAGATTCTGAATTTTTTTTTGCAAATCAGAAAAAAATGAAGCAGGTGAATCCGTTAACCAAGAAATTAAATTGGTGTGGCCTTAGTGGTACAGATCATATTATACAATATATAGAACAACACAAAGTCGCCCTTTCCAGTTGAAACCCAAAGGCGAGTACTACCGGGGGGTAGTAGTATGGTCTCCTGGCTCCAGGGATTCATGATCAGACCCATGCCAAACCCAAGCTGACAGCTCATGAACCCAATGCACTAACCACAAGTCTACAAGGTACTTGAACCCCACTGTTACACAGTGGTACAGCACTTTCCTTTAGTTCAGAAACGCTAATAAAGTCATTACATCAATTCTACTCTCTTGTACTCGATTTTTTCTTTCACCCAACCCGAAAGAAAATTCCAGTACAAAAAAGAAACCCAGATAAAAAAGTCTAAAAACACGCTAAAAATAACCCAAAACCCTAACCTCTGCTTGGAGTAGCCTGGTATCCAGCCTTGTTAGCTTTAGTCCGCTACCCAAGATCCGCTCCCCGCCAACAAGCGGATCTTGGGTAGCGGACTAAAGCTAACAAGGCTGGATACCAGGCTATGCTTGGAGAGTATTGAGGTTCAACAATATCGTTGAAGAGGTTCATCAGTCACGAAAAAGTAACAGTTAGTAGAATATTCTTCAATCAGTGACTGTTTTTGAAAGGTAGAAACATCTACCTCCAAATTTTCGATGTCGACTGTCAATCTCCATGATCAAGATGTACAGTCGACATCAAAAATTTTGAGGTACATTTTTCTTCCTTTCAAAAACAATCACTGATTGAAGAATATTCTACTAACTGAGGCGCAATAGAAAAGGTCAAAATGTTGCAAGCGTACCCTTTCCAATGATACAGCACTTTTCTTGACCTCCAGGACGGCAGCCAGATACCTGCACAGTTCTGCATTTGCCTCCCCCTCCGCAGGGGGTGCTGCTATCTGTACACCAACAGTCTCTGCTGTTACATCTGTGGTCAGGAGTGAAAGAAATCAAATCTCCAGGACAAATTCAGATCATGTCTTTTGTTATATCTAATGAAAAAAGTCACCATATTGTCTACAAGACCTGCAATTATGTATTTTAATATTCACGTGTATTAGTGTATACACTACATACATCTCATTGGGCCTAGGAAAAAAAATGTTGTGTTTCCTGTTTCCCCACCGACCCTAGAAAAACCTGCCTACCCTAGAGTTTTTTGGGGGGTGGACCCCTGCAAGGGACATAAATTTTCGAGCTGAATGACCTTTTCTAGCTCCATGATCTGACACCTTAGTGATAAAACATTGTATAAATGGTTTTCTAACATTGACATTGAAAATAAAAGTGTCCTCATGCAAGTTTTACTTTGTTAAACTGTATTGTATAAGTTGGACCCCTATATAGATATCACTGAAGTCTAAAAAGAAAAAGAAAAAAAGATAATCCCTACCTACCGACCCTAATTTTTTCAGGACTGAAACAGGAAACACAACATTTTTTCTATGCCTTATCTGTAAGGCCACACCGATTTAATTTTATGGATGACATCCTCCGAAGACCCCCAAATTAGTGTGCGCGGGCGAATAAAAAAAATTCCAGCCAAAAATAAAAATGCTACTAAACCACGGGAATACAAAGCTGGTATTGTAAATTTGTGGCAGTACTTAGCAACGTATACGACAAGCCGCGGCACTTGCTAGCTTTTTGCGGAATTTATGAATCGGCACTGTACCAATGTACCGAGTCCTTGAGTCGTGGAGCTTCGGTAGCCTGGCCTGGGTGCCCGGCTCCGTATTGTCACTAACCACTATGGACTACCCAGACCTAGAGCCAGGTCAGAGCCTCGGAGGAAGTGATCTTATTTTTTTTTTTTTTTGAGAACAGGCGAAAATCAATGCGCGCACGGATGTCTTCCATAAAATTAAGTCAGTGTGGCCTACAAAATGTAACACATGTCACAGCTAATGTGACATGCAATTTCTCTCACTTACTCTGTGGAGCTTAAAAACCTCTGTATGTCAGTGCCTCACCATTTCCCCATGTGATAATAGACTCTGAAAATAAAAACAGAATGATTTACAGAGTCGCTTGCGTTCTGACCTGTTATGGCATTAGCCTTGGCTCCAGGCTTGGCATGGATGGCTACCAGGATGGACCCATCCTTACCCTGAGTAACCGGTGAAGCCTGGGTCACAGGCTCCGTGGTGGCCCTGGCCTATATGTATGACAAAACAAAGCTCCAGAAAATGGGAATGCCCGCAGGTGCCAACCGTTCTGTACCCACAAAACAATTGGCACCCAGGCTATGTTAGACAATGTACATGTAACATTAGGCCATGTTGATTTGATTATATGGATGACATCCGCGTGCGCATAAATTTCCATCCGTTTCCACAAAAAAAAGTTTTCGACCATACTGTAAATCGTACAAAATGAAAGAATATTACATGTCGTATGTTGCAAAAAAAAAAGGATCAGAAAATGGCACTAATGTTATAGAATGCCGAAATCAATTTAGGAAAAGAAGAAATTGTGAAGAAACAAAAAAGAAGAGTCTACTATTATTCGCCATACTAAACTCTATACTATTAGTATTAAATGTGTTTTGCTATTTGTTCCAAGTAGATTTCATAATGAATGAAACTTTTTTTCTTTTCCAAACTTTTTTTATTCACATGCTCGCGTCAGTTTTGGGGTTCACAGATGATGCCATCCATAACGTTATAGTCATATATGAACATGGCCTTAGTAGAAAAAAATGTTCTGATATAGAATGTCAAATCCAAAAACAAACTTTCATTGTCTGTACATAGCAAGCAACTGTGTTAAACAAGTTTTGTGGTGTTAACGCCTATATAGGCTAGTACTAGTAGCTTGTAAAGTAAGTGGCTACGTAGAAGAAAGCTAACTAGCACCAAGGACATGGCCGTTATAACGTAGATACTTGACCTAACGTTAGCTTCATGTATTTTCAAATTTCTGAACGGAGACAGTTCTTTGAAAATGCCACGGTTTAGATGCAGATCGAATGCTCAGGATTTCTAGTTTCTGTTGCTATTGCTTCAAAAATCCCTTTTTATATTAGACTTATCCCTTGCCTTTTGATAAAGAAAAAATACCTTTTCGGCCTTGCCCCTCCCTCTTGCCGACTGTTTTTTAGGCATTCCAGATCTATCCCTACACCCAGAAGAGCTGAATCTTGTGGAGAGGACAGAGACAGGCAGGTTCAAACTTCTCTGCATGAAGCACTGGACAGTGGAGGGTCGGAAATACCTAGAAATATTACGATATTCAAGACAGAAACACCAAAAAGTTCGCGAAGCGATACCTAACCTTTGACCCAACTGGGCTAGACCATTAAATAAGAGGAGGTTTAATAAGCAAACTTTATACCATAATTAGGCAGTCAAATTATAGCGCCATTAATTTTATACCAAACTATATTATCTGTTTATGTACTTAAATAGCAAGAATTAGGTTTATTACATTTACGACTATAATCAGGTTGTAATAAAACTGAAAGGGGTTAGCGTTATAGTTGGAACAGTCCCTGTTTTGGAAAAATGGCGGGAAATATGGGGAAAGTGGACGCGTCGACGAAGACCTGCATTTTCTTCAAAATGTCGTCTCTTCCTGCACATTACCACAATTTCTCCAACGTTTGGAATACCTGGACACTTTATGACATCAAAAAGGTCGCGTAGCTGAAAGAATTTCGACGAAATCATGACCAAAACGCGTGTGTTAGTTTTTCGACTCGCATTCGAAAGTGTCAACAATGCCGTTCCAGAACGTGCAAGAACTGGAGGTTTTTGTAGTGTTTGTAGTTTGTCCGTTGATATGGAGGGCAAACCGCAACCTCGAACCCCAGCCAAGGACTGACCAAGATAAACTTATATTCCATATTCCATTATACTTGGTGAGGTAAGTATTCTAGCGCAATTATTAAGTAGGAATCTTCAAAGTATTTTTCGCTAGACGTGGTAAAAAAAAAACTTCAGAACGTTGAAAAAAATCTGTTTCACTCAGCACAAATTCGCATTTTGCTGTGACTCTCTAAACACTGTTGAAGTTCATTTGAGTGATTATGGTGACCATATTTATCTTATATATGTTATATACATTATAATATACATTATACATTATAATACAGCAAAGATACCATATTATATAAACCTTTCAATTTCTACCCCCATGTTTTCTTAGTCTGATGAATTTTTGGAGGCCCACAGGTAAAAATCCAACATTGGTCTCAATATTTCAAGGTCACAATTTTCTGTTAGATACATTCAAGATTTTGTCATGCGATATTATTATGTAAAATTCATTGCACAATAGATTTTAAACATTTTCTTGCACTATAAGCAATGGCTTGGGTTGAACATAATGACATTTGGTGAGTAAAAAATCAACGTCGTTGCACCGCAAAAACGTGTTCAGGAAAACTGCCTGGACTCCTCAGTTTGTTTACCACTGTTTGTTTACATTCTATTTAGGAGCCTCCAAAAAATACAGGCCAGGAGCAACTTATTCTCCGGAAAAGCAAAATTGTGATGCTAATATGCTGAAAGTTATTGAAAATGACAATTGAATCTAGAGAGGAAAAAATTTCAATTATTTATAATTATATTCACAGTTTTGGCACAAAAATCTTACTTTTTTTTCTGATTGTATTTGTAAGGATGCTACCACAGAAACCATGATAGGAGGTGGCCAAAGACGCGGGAGCATCACGTTAGGTGGTGGGGAAAAACGCGGGAGCATAACCCTCAAACCGCCGGGCGAAAGCACCGCTGCGAAAGACCAGGGTACGGCCGAGAAGATGGGTCCGTCCACCGAGCTGAGCCCCAAAGCCGAGCTGTTCCGATCCCGACTCATCCATGACTTCAACATGCTGGACTCCATCGGGGAGACTGGAGTCTTCACCACCCCAAAATATCACACCGCAGAACTCATGGGTGAGATTTAGCCTCCTTCGCAGTCTTGTTGGTCATCGGCGTTTTTATTTCTGTGAGCGACGTGAGTAATATGCGGCCGCGAGGGACGATTTCCTGCTGAAGGAGTTTTTGCCGTGGAGAGAAGGATTCGCTCTCCAACACGGCAAAAACTCCCTCGGCAGCAAATCGTCCCTCGCGGCCGCATACAGAAAAAATAACGCCGACGCCCAACGAGACTGCGAAGGAGGCTAGGTAAGATTCACATCGTAGAGAACCTGCTCACATTACCATGTAACCCTTTAACTAATAGTAATAGGTCTACAATGATTTTGTATTACAGAGATTCTTTATTGACACAACAAAAGTACAGGGACTTTTGTGTGGTCATTTACAACTAAAGATCTACTAAAGCTAACTATATGTGTGGATCTCATCCTACATACAGAATATATGTGTACGGTTACAATAGAGGTTTGACAATAATTCTCTAAGTCTAACATGTTGTCTCTAAGATGTAATCACTTGATAAATGGAGGTACTGCTTTTGGTGTGTCACAACTAAGAGTTTGAACTATGTTTGTAAAATGTTAACATTTGCAAAGCGAATACATAATGTTTACCTTCACATGGTCTAGCCTAACAAACTACACAACTGCTCTGTTTATTCTTCCACTCCAACTCAGTCCTGCCATTGCTACATAATGTAATCCAACATCGCAGGGTGTTTGCTCCAACACTAGTTACCATGGTGACAGAGTCTGGTCCAGTTTATTGACCTTCAAGTTATTTATTTGGAGAAGAAGGAACAGAGCAAAAGCTATATAAAGTTTTCCTTTTGCAAAGGATTTTTTAATGGAGGTGCATTTTTCTGTAACTGTATAGCCGATATAACCGCCCTTTGGTGTAACATACCAACTTCATAGGCACACGGCATGGCGGCAGCTGGCTACATTACACTGAACGACTTGTTACACCTAACCCTTGAACATCTAACTCTAGAAATTGTCTAAAGTTCATAATCTAATGACAATGCCCCTACTGTACTTGGTGACAGTGAGTTCCACTCTGTGATAGTTCTATTCTTGAACACCTCAATCCTTGGTTGATAACTCTTGAAGGCATTTTTGTTTCCTTTAGACCCAGAAGTGATGAACAAGCTAATGGTGGAGAGTCCCAACGCGCTGGTGAAGTTCCAGATCCACGAGCATGTGGACTCGCTGTTCGTGGACCGCTCGCTTCGGCGCAAGAACCGCGTACGAAACAAGTACTCCAAATTCCCCTCGGCGGACCTGTGGGCCAGCTGGATTCTGGAGAGTATCCTTTTTTTCATCTCAAAGAACTGAGAATGATATCATATATACATGTAGAGCACAGGCACATATGAGGAAGCCAGTACTTTTTAAAACAGTTACAGTACTACATGTAACTGCACCACTGTACTTTTTTTGTATTTCAGAACAAATTTTACATTCAAGGTTCTTAAATGGGTCAAGAGTCATAAGGGCATTGTTCCTGTCTAAAACTCATGCTATACCTTTGTGACCCTTGTAGGGATAAAAGATTGTACACTACTTGCTCAGAAAGCAAAAAGATCTTGCATTGTGTCCTGTATTTTCTAGCATCTCTAGTCTTACATGTATCTCCAGCTTATTTCCTGCTGAAAATGCACATGTAAGCCTTGCTTTGTTTTTATCGGCTTTTCCTTGACTAAAATCTTCCTCTAGGCAACTTTTTCCAGAAGTTCATGTTGATTCTGATCCTGAGCAACTCCATTGTGCTTGGCATAGACTCAGGTACGACTGTCACAATGAGTTGCCTCTATCATTCATATATGATAAAATAGAGTAATACGTAATAATAAACTAGTCAAGCACACACATGCGCACAGAGTAGGCTGGTTCTAGAATGTATTTATGGGTGGTACAAAAAATAGAGGGACTCCTCATAGCTTGTTTTGGGGATATTTCAAACTTCAATAATGATAAATAATAATAAATGGCAGTAAATGTCAATATCAGACAGATTTCCTCATCCAGAATATTTTTTTTGTTTTGCCGCCCTGAAATTGCATTTCAGTCCGGATCAAATTAAACTGGAAGTCCATAATTAAACTGGAGGTTGTTTGTAAAGTAAATGTGATAAGCAACATTTCCTTAAAGCAAAGAGATGAAAACTTCTTAATACAAAACATTGTATTTCCTCTGTGGTTGCTCTTTGCTCTATCTAGTATCTGTTATCATATCCACAATTAAAGAAATTAGCAATAGTTTCTTTGATGAGACCTTGTACCAAAATACAAAATGCATGGATGGATACTAAGGCTTATGGCATGCAACATGCAAAAAGCACAAGACCTCAGAGGCAAAGTGCACAAATGTTGACAATGTATGTCTTGTGGTAGACTGTTCCACTGATAATGGCTTCACAGTATAACTTATGGATCTTCCTTCTATTTTGACCCGTCTTAATTGTTACAGAGGTTGGTGACAACGAGGACTACGCCACCCTGAACATGTGCATCAAGATCTTTGACTACTGCTCCCTTATCATGTACATGCTGGAGATCATCCTCAAGTGGCTGGACGACTTCTTCCCCTTCTGGAGTAGTGGCTGGAACGTGTTTGACTTCATCGTCACACTCCAGGTACATAGTTGAATTTCAGGGCAACCCTTTATAGCAGCGTGCAAAATACCTGGTTGCCCAGTTGCCCCGGGCAACCAAATTTTACTTGGGGCAACCTATTTTTGAACCTAGGTAGCCCAGTGTGCTACTTGAATTTTAAGAATGCTCCCCCCCCACCAAATCATGCCCACTTGGTTTGCACCATTGTATCTGGCAGATGCTTTTTAAATTGCTTTTAGGTATTAATAGCTATTACTAGTATCAGTTAACTAAAGGCTGTTAGAAATATTGTCAAAGTCTTATGTATGTACTTACTTTGAGGAAAGTAGTAACTTATAGGTGGGGCAACCTAAAATTCTGATGGGCAACATAATTTTTGCCGTTAAGGTTTGCCCACTGGGCAACCTGGTCACTCTTTCAAACTCGAGTCCACGGATGTCTTAGACCGCGAAACACGCTGGTGGGAACGGGGTGTTAAAGAGGCAATATATGAAAGAATGTACAACCCCACCCTCAACAGGGAAGGGGGGCTACGGGTCGATCTTTCCGGCACTTGGGATTTGGCACTCCCGGCCCAGAGGACAGACAACACTTTAGCTTCTGTCCTGTATAACAGGAGCTTTCAGACTAATTTACATCATCTTGTCTTGACTTGTCTGACTTTTGTTCCTTTTTCGACTTCCAAAAATTTGTCTTCACTTTATTTGCATATCAATCAACAGGTTGTGTATAAACCTGCTTTCCCCTCTGGTCTCTCAGTCACTGACGAAAGCTAGTGGATACTAGCTGAAACGTCTGACGTTTTCAAAATCATATCCAGTTGCTTGAGTAACTGTTTTTTGGCAGTACTTTTACTTGCCCTCAGAGCAAGTAGCCAATAGGACTGGTCCAACCCTGCCTTTATTAATAACTACAACGTATTCTCCCTCACTATAGTCTGTGATCCCAGAGATCATGAACATGACAGGTGATGTAGGGACAGGTGGTCTCGCCGTCATTGCCAAGCAGATGCGCATCTTCCGTGTGCTGCGCTCGCTGAAGATGGTCTCCCGTTTCCGCCAAGTCCGACTCATCGCCCTCGCCATCACTAAGGCTTTTCAGGTATGACCATCAGTTGGGAGCATTGTGGGAACGAGGAAGAAAAAAAAGCATATTTAAGGAGTTTAAATCTGACCAGGGTTCCAAATAGTGCGCAGTAAATCGCCGGATCTGCGAGGTTGTCACGCTAGGTTTGGCTTCCCATAGCTCGGCGATCGTTGTAGATTTTCAAATAGGTTTTGACTTGATCAAAAAACCTTGTGATTGAAGTGTTTTTCGGCGTGGTGAAGTTGGTCGGCCAGCGAAGCGTTTTCTGTATTAGTCCGTGAGCAAGGGTGATGCGGTTTGTCGCCTGATGACCCAAATAGCTGCGTTCTATGTGGAATTTCAAGGCAGTCGCGTCACCGGATTTCGCGAAAAACTTATCACAACAATCTATATTTTTCTCATTTTTCAGAAACGGGAAGTAGTAAGCTATTTCAGTATATAAGCCGTTAGCCTAGGAAAATTCGTTTTTTCCTAGCAGGTCCGTTGAAAAAGCTGCCAAAAAACTATATTTTTCGTATCCAAAATTTACGTTTAACTACAGTTTCTACCTAAATTATAGAGACAACGGACCATTATCAAAATTGCATCTGAAGCCGACTGGAAACCTCCGTTGACTGATGTAATGAGATTTCATGGCCTACTTTTTTTGGCGGAGTTGTAGCCCTTCGGTCTGAGGGTGTCCGCCGGCTCCAAAATCGTTAAAAGTAATGTAAGAAATATGTGGCAGCCATCAAGGACCCTGAGGGGATTAACCCAATTCTGCAGAATTCTTTGAACTGGAGCCAGAATTCTGCAGAATTGGGTTAATCCCCAAGGGGTCCTGGATGGCCCCTTAATATACATACATGTATTTCTTACATCATTTTTACATATTAGCCCAGCTAATTACAGCTATTACAATATTAGCCCAGCTAGATGTAAGGTTGCTGAGATATGGGAATTAGTCCGGAATTAGACTAGACTGGTGTTATTTTAAACTAAACGTGAAAAGCAAGATTTCCTCAAAACAAAGAGATGAAAACTTTGTAATACAAAACATTGTATTTCCTCTGTGGTTGCTCTATCTAGTATCTGTTACCCATGGGCACAATTCGAAATTAGCAATAGGCTCTTTGATGGGACCTTGTACCAAAATATGGATGAATACTAAAGCTCATGACAATTGCAACATGCAAAAAGTACACCACCTCAGAGGCAAAGTTCATGAAAATTGGTAGATAAAACCACTAAATTTATTAGTTTAAAATGAAGAAATCAATGTGCTTGACCTCTGTTCTGCCCAGTCCATGACCTTCATCCTGCTGCTGCTCCTGACCTTCATGTACATCTTCGCTATCATGGGGATCATCTTCTTCGAGAACTACACCAAGGCTGAGGGCATCTACCTCGAGTATCAGAAGAGCTTCAGGTCAGTACACCTGGAAGTGGTACGAGCTTTCAAACTAGTATTCTTCAATTTTTAAATCCCAGTTGGATCATCATCAATACTAGTACATGTACCTGTACTCTTCTCTGAATCCCAGTGTGATCCAGATTGAGTGCCTTTATCCACATGGATCATCATCAATACATTTTCCTGTTTTCTTCTCTAAATCCCAGATTGATCCAGAATACCTTCATCACCTGGCTTGATCCACAAGGAACTTCATCAACACATTGATTTACCTGCTCTCCTCTTTGAATCCCAATTCGATCCAGAACACATTCATCCTGTTAATCCAGCTGTTCACACTGAATCACTCGGATCCTGTCTGACTTTTGACATGCATACCATCCTCTAGTCCTTCTTCTAGACATTTTTAAAGATCTGAAGTGTCCTCCTCTTTGAATCCCAGTTCGATCCAGAACGCGTTCATCACGTTGATCCAGCTCACAGTTCACGTTGGATCACTGGCATCCTAGCTGTCTTACTTTTTTTCATGCATACCATCCTCTGGTCCTTCTTCTAGACATTTTATAGAAGTGTCCTTTTCTTTGAATCCCAGTTCGATCCAGAACGCGTTCATCACTTTGATCCAGCTGTTCACCCTGGATCACTGGGATCCTGTCCGACTTTTCTGATGCATACCATCGATCCTTTGGTCCTTCTTCAAGACATTTCATAGATCTGAATTGTACTTTTTTTGGAATCCCTGTTTGATCCAGAACGCGTTCATCACATTGATCCAGCTGTTCACACTGGATCACTGGGATCCTGTCTGACTTTTGTGATGCATACCATCGGTCCTCTAGATCTGGTCCTCCTTCTAGACATTTTTATAGAATTGTACTTTTCTTGGAATCCCAGTTCGATCCAGAACGCGTTCATTACACACTGGATCACTAGGATCCTGTCTGACTTTTGTGATGCATACCATCGATCCTTTGGTCCTTCTTTAAGACATTCAATATTAATAGAAGTGTCCTTTTCTTGGAATCCCAGTTCAATCCAGAATGCCTTCATCACGTTGATCCAGCTGTCCACGCTGGATCACTGGGATCCTGTCTGACTTTGACATGTATACCATCCTCTGGTCCCTCTTCAAGACATTTTATAGGAGTGCCCTTTTCTTGGAATCCCAGTTCGATCCAGAATGCGTTCATCCTGTTGATCCAGCTGTTCACACTGGATCACTGGGATCCTGTCTGACTTTTGTCATGCATATTCATCAATCCTCTGTTCCTTCTTCAAGACATTTTATAGATCTGAAGTGACCTCCTCTTTGAATCCCAGTTCGATCCAGAATGCGTTCATCACGTTGATCCATCTGTTCATGCATGATCACTGGGATCCTTTCTGACTTTTGTGATGCATACCATCAATCCTTTTGTCCTTCTTTAAGACATCAATAGAAGTGTCCTTTTCTTGGAATTCCAGTTCGATCCAGAACGCATTCATCACGTTGATCCAGCTGGATCACTGGGATCCTTTCTGACTTTTGTGATGCATACCATCAATCCTTTTGTCCTTCTTTAAGACATTAATAGAATTGTCCTTTTCTTGGAATCCCAGTTCGATCCAGAACGCGTTCATCACGTTGATCCAGCTGTTCACACTGGATCACTGGCATCCTGTCTGACTTTTGTGATGCATACATTTGTACCACCGATCCTTTGGTCCTTCTTCAAGTCATTTTATAGAAGAGTGTGCTTTTTTTGGAATCCCAGTTCGATCCAGAACGCGTTCATGATCACGTTGATCCAGCTGTTCACGTTGGATCACTGGCATCCTGTCTGACTTTTGTGATGCATACCATTGATCCTTTGGTCCTTCTTTAAGACATTAATAGAAGTGTCCTTTTCTTTGAATCCCAGTTCAATCCAGAACGCGTTCATCACGTTGATCCAGCTGTTCACGTTGGATCACTGGCACGAGCTGCTGATGGACCTGGTGAAGGTGGCCAACCCCGTCCTGTCCGGCTTCTACGTCATCCTCTGGATCTTCATCGGATCCTTCATCTTCCGCAACATCTTTGTGGGCATCATGGGTAGGTCGTGTTGTAGGTTACAGTCAAACTTGTCTAAGTTGACCACCTACAGAACCATGGTCTTCTTAGACAAGACTTAGTAGTGATGTCTTCTTAAAGTAAAGAGTATGACGACAGAAAATGTAGCAAAATTTCCACCTTTTTACATTCGGCAAAGACTGTTATGCTGTCAAAATCAATTACAAATGTCATAATTTCTCAGTTATCATAAAAAATGTTTTCTGCCTCACACTTGAAACTGAAGCGGTCATAGGCAGAGATTGGGCCATGCACAGTTCCAAGTCAGTGCTGGTCCAGTCACGTTGGACAAGTGGTCGGCTTAGGCTTACATCTATGGGGGGAAATCATAACTGTGAAAAAGTGGTCATTATGGCCAGATGACCAGCTTATAGAGGTGGTTGCTTGGGCAAATTTGATGGTATTCCCTTATGTTTGTACATATAACACTATTGTGACGTGATGCTTTGTCCTCTTTTGGCACTTACTATTAGATTAAATACCGTTTATACTCAAGTGTAAGGAAAATTTCCATACTACTTATTGATAAGCATAAGAAGCATGAGAAGTGTCTCAGTAAAAGAACAGTCTAACCTTCACCGACATAAAAGAACAGTATTTTATTTGTCCTAGATACAAAGGCAAAAAAATGTTACTGTCATTGTATTTGATGTCAAATAAACTCTAAATTGTGATGTTGACTGATACAGATCAACTTTCAGATTGATTCTGACCGCCTGCTTGTTACTCCGTGAAGGAGGTCAGGACCTCCGGACGGAGTGTTGTGATCGGCTGATTTTTCATGTTCGCAGTCAAAACACTGGGTTCTCTTTGTGTAATCGGCACGCAATTTTATACGCCGTCTGCGGGCATGCCCGTGTTGATGCACGAATGTGTATTTTTGCCGTTGCTGCTTTCGCGGTCAATGTAATATAGCAGACGCACCCCTACAATTACGAGGCGAATTGGAATGGTCCAGAAAAACGCGTTGTTTGGAATAGCAGTGGGGGGGGGTAAAAGTTCATGCAGATACGGGGTGGTTTTGATAAGTGGTTCCAGATGTTTTTGCCCATGGTTAAGAGATGCCAAGTTTTTTGGAAGATGTTCGCAGCCAAAACGCATTCTTCCGTACGTCGCATTTCTGTGTAATTTCGCATGTGGTGTTGCATTATGTCCGGGATGATGCACGTCTTTTTATTTTTACCGTAGCTGTTTTGATATTGGAGTAAATGGTTATTTTCGAAACATCCCCATGCCGTTGATATGTTGTCGTCCGTTTATGTCACCGGTAGTAAGTCGCGGCGGGGCTGATGGTCAACATTAGGAAATGTTAATACCGATAACGTAATCCTATCGATTTCAAACTGGTCGGGTGTGGCGGCCTAGTGGCGGCGTGTATTTAGTCACGTAGCAACTGGCCGGTCGTCCTAGCAACGACACATGGCCAATATTTTTGGGTTGGGCCGCTCCATAGTGTTAGTGGAGCAGCTCTTTGTAAACATGGACAATATTTTTGAGCAACCCATCAATGTGTTCTGCCTCGTGGTCAGATGTGGTCTGGGGCTGGTAAACCGCACATACCGTACTAGTAGATCGGGTAATTTTATGATTTGCTAGTTGTAAAGGCGTCGTGTAGTATGAGCCGGTATATGAAGAAGTAGCCTGTGTTACACAATCATGCTTTCGGCCGGATTGATGTGCAACTGTTACTAATTGCAGGGACTGCGCTAATGCCGACCAGTCGCGCTGTCCTGATACACCGCGAATGTGCGAGTGTTCCCTGTAGACAGTCCCGGGAGTCATTTTTCGCACATTCCAGGAGCCAAACCAAAATACGTTCATGAACCGAGTCCAACAAACCGAAACGTGAAAATCGGATGATCGGACCTGATGTACATTTCTCTTTCTGTAGATTGTACACACAATACACACATCTTTAGATAATCTGGCCATGGCAGGTAAAAAAAAGTAACCCTGAATCATACTAGATTAGCGTAAATGCATGTTTATGCGTTCAAAACAAGAAAAGAATTTGTTTCTCGGTATTAATCTCTTGAAACACGGCGCTGAATATTGACGCAAAAATATTTCGGGCATCGCGCGCCCTTCCCCAAATCCCGCGTCACGTGTCGGCATTTCGCATCTCTGATTGGTTGTTGCGACTTAAGATGACTGAGCCGACGCGCGTTTAAACAATTTTTCTTTGTTCGATTTATTTTCTTCACAGAGAATTGTCGCCAATGGCTACTTCTTTTTGTTGCAATATATAATACTTCACGGAGAATTGTCACCTATGGCTTCTTGTTCTTGTTTTCATAATCACCAGTGAACAACTTCCAGAACATCCGTAATGACCTAGTAGTAGAGGTTCAGCAGTACGAGCGCGCCATTCAGGTGGCAGAGATGGAGGAGAAACTCAAGAACGAGCTCTCCAACAGGTCAAAGTCCTTCTAGAATTTAGTATGAAGTTTAAACACTTAAACTACTTTTATGCAAGAGCATTCGTTATATGATTGTGAAATGAAAGCAATCTGATGCAGCTCTATATACATGTATATAATTATGTAACTATATATAAGGCCACACCAATTTAATTTGTTGTTTCTCGGATTCACCCTGTCCATTGTTTTCTGATTTACAAAAAAAATAAATAACTGCAACATGCTCAATGAAAGACAATTGTATTTTTGCCCCAATGGTTAAAGAAAGTCCTAGTTAATGTTTTTCAATGTAACAAAGCAATTTTGTTTCATTAAAAGTCCAAAGTCTATTGTTTTAATCATAAATCAGCCTGGTATGTTCACTTCATGGCTCATATTGTAAATTTCTGGCTATTATGAGGTACATGTACCTTGGCCTGTTTTGTTTTTTTTATTTCACCCTTTCGCTGCATATTTTTTCTTAAAAAATCTGAGAAATAACAAATTAAATTGGTGTGGCCTAATGAAGAAAAAACAGAAATGTATGTTTTGAAAATGATAACTTCCTAAAATTTTCAATATATCTATACAGACGTGAGAGCCGTCAGAGCCTGCTGAGTGGACTAGAAGAGAGGTTGGCTTTCACTTACTTATCACTGCTGAATGTTATCTTTTCTTTACAATTACCTAATATACATGTACAGTAAGGAAAATTTCTATATAGTATAAAAGAGCTATATAATAGAGCTGTACCTATTAGAATTACCTAAATAAAATGTCATTTTTTTTTCCCACTTTACAATCATTGTTGTATATAGTCTGGTTAAGAATACACAGTTACAGGTTATAAGTATTCTGAGTGTTATGATAAGTGTATGTAATATGTTCAATGTATTAATTAGATTAACTTTGTAATGATATGATTTTGTAACCTTTAGAATAGTGCAGTATGTAATCTATTACTCACTAATTGAGATCCATCAGATGAACAAATAAACAAACAAATCTTTGAGATGCAGCTTATTTATAATTAATGTAAAAATGGTGCCCAATAGTGATGCATACCGGTTCACTGGACTTGGATCCGGGCTTGTAAGAATGTTTAGGTTCAAGTCCAAAAAAACCTAAAAGTCAAGAACCGAGTCCAGACTTATTACCATAAAAGACCATTTCACATACCCCTTTTCTTTCCAAACCACCTAAAACCTTCCATAGATTGCAAAATCTTTGCTGCAAAATGAAGAAAACATTGCCATCTGGCATCGTCAAGTACCGGCCTCCATTTTATGTGGCCAAAGTTTCACCCAGACAACATTGCAAGGTTACCAACATGCAATTTTGTATATGCCATGGGTTTAGGTCTGGACTTACAAGTCCAGAACTGAACCTAAACCTCTCGACTTGAATCCGGACCTGAACCTAAAGTTGAGTTTAGGTATGCATCACTAGTGCCCAATAGTGTTGCGGTGACATGTACAGGTATTAGGTACACATACAGCTCTAGAAAGTATACTTTTTTGTATACTCTTGTTTTCCATTTTCCTAATCTGTCCTAATCTTTAATCCTTATCTTTAATCTTTGACCCTGATCAATCTCTCCTTTGCTGAATGGTTAATTGTTGCTACATGGATGTGATTTAAACTAATTATCTTTGTTTCAGTGGAGTAAAGGGGGCTAAAAGTACTGAAGAGGTTTTGGAGACAACAGTCATCACTGAGACGGTGCCTCTGACAGGGTCATTTCTCAAGTAAGATCATGTCTTCTTTAAGGAATTATGTTTTATTCTGGCAAAGACGAAATATATCAGGAACTTAATTCTGTGCCATGAATATAAACCTTGTTATGTTATGTTTCCTCAAATATCTCATACAAGATACATTGAATCAGTATAATTATGTACCTTTACTATTTCTTGTGCATCAACAGTTGACTTTGGTAACTTGCACTTTTTATAACTTATAGTTCTCAATACCTCACGGCTCAAAATACTTTTTCCTGTACTGGTGCAGGTAACATTGAAAATTACCTGCACCAGACTACATGTAATTCTACCTGTGCCACTCAGTATGCATCATACTAAGAACTATTCATTAAAACCATTGCCATTTTTTAGTTCTAGTTAATATTATTATTATATATAGTAACAGTCAATGCAGCAAATAAAAATCCATATACAGCTACATGATGTCCTACATGCATGAATTGATATTGCGTTGTAACTTGTACTTGGTGCCATTCACAATAAACCTGAGTCAAGGTTGTACTGTTACATTTACAGTGTACATTTTCATTAAATGAAAACTTTTATTCAACTTTTTTCCCTTCAGTGCTGGTCCAGAGGACACAGGAAAGCCCTCTAAGAGTGCTGTCAGGTAAGGGAAATCAAAGTTCAGTTGTTATCACTAATAATAATTATTTTTACCAGAAGATCTGTGACAAGTTTTTTTAAGTGTCCCTAGATGGCCATAGAAAGCTTAATGAAAATCAAATCCCACATTTAATTTGTTTATAAAACTTAAGATACCTGTACTTGGTGCTGACTTCCTTCAACACAAAAGTTAACATACCTGTCCTTGGTGCTGAATACTTCCACAAAACTCCATACAATGTTATACATGTATAACTATATAGCTTGACAAGTTAACTTTGTATCGTACATCTTTATCAAATGTACATTACAAAGCAGTCAGCAACATTAGTTTCCTCCTTATCACTGTCCCTACAAAAATTAAGGAATTTCACTGTTAACTTTATTTGTTCGTCATTTGTAGGAGATGCATTTTTATCCTGATTTTTCATGTTTTAATGCAGTACAAATGTAGACTGTTGTTACAGTATTATTGTCCACAGTAACGTAGCTCATGACATGGAAATCCCTTGTGTCCCCCTGGCAGTTTCATGGACCAGGATACAGCGAGCGTCCAGCGGAACATCAGTGACCATCTCCTGGAGGCTGAGAAGGCTGATGCAGGTAAGGACAGGCTGCAACAAATACCTGTGTTTGAGGAGAGCCATGCACACCTCAAGCATGTTTTTAAAGGACCCACAATGCTAAGACAATGACAAAGTCCATCCCAGTGTGAGAGGGTATTGGGTACCAGGGAATACTCCTGAGTAGCCTTTACGTAATGTAACCCAGTGCTTTTTCGTAGGTCTCTGTGAATTTGGATTGTCTCAAGCATTAATATTTCGGACTTACAAATGTACATGTAGAAAGAAGAGATGCTGTTCTAGTAACCCCAGTAGTTCAGTGCCTAAGAAGTTGTCTTTAAAAGCCTTGCACTGACCAACTTTCTTTGAAAAAAAAAAAAACAGGCCAATATGAAGAATTCACTTGGTAATGCGCTGATGTTTACAGAGAAAGGCACCTACGGTGTAGGTCAAAATCCATTTTTCCAAAGGCAGTCTGGCTCACAGACACCCTGTATAAGTACGTATTACCGACTTATGGAGAGATGCTTGGGCTTATAATTAGCTAGTATAATAATTTCTTATTGAAACCTGTGGGTTTGTGCTTTAGATTGGGACAGGATTGTACAGGAGAACATGACAGTTCTGTCTGAGGCCATCCATGAGACAGTGTGGCCCAGGGACACCCTGTTCAAGTACTACAGACTCATGGAGAGATGCTTAGTGTCATAATTAATGTAGTTTGTGGGTTTTGTGTTGTAGATTGGGACAGGATTGTACAGGAGAACATGACAGTCCTGTCTGAGGCCATCCATGAGACAGTGTGGCCCAGAGACACCCTGTTCAAGTACTACAGACTCATGGAACGGCTACAGGACAACCTGGAGGAACGTATGGAGCTGCACCGTCTGGCCTGTAAGTTTAACTGTCTGGTGTGTGTTTTTTATGTGTTTCATATCTAACAATATGTTTTAAGAAAATCATATCCTCTGTGTTTCTTGTTTGGTCCTCTTTGTCTGTATGCATTATAAATTGTATGTTGAACACCAAATATTCACTTCAGTCATTTAAAGACAATTGATATGATTGTTTTTATTGCTGTTTCTTTCAGCCCTGGCACTTCTGCAGATCTATGATTCCTAATTCTGACTGATGCGCTGGAAAGCCAGGCATTTTGCACATTTTGACCTATTTTAAAGACTTACACAAAAGTCATACACAATATCTACTGTACAACATATACAAGTTTGAATTTATATGTTGTTTTGTATCATCCATATTCATGACCTTGAGCTGTGTAAGCCAGGCAGTACAGGCTTGTACAAATGTGCAAGTCTTTGGCAGGGAATGTCATGACTGTATAATAAAGTTACTTCATTCTACTCATCCTTTTTAAGGACAGATCATATTATTGTCATGTAGTGGATTCCTTTGTCTATTATCTAATACTCTACAACCATTACTCTGTATATTAAAATGATATCATCTAACATCATACAATGTGTACAAAATGTATTCATTTGTTGAACACTGATCCTGGGATATCTCCACCTTCCTTTGTCATAACATAACGACCATACTGCCAACTTAAAGGAAGAATTAAATTGAGATTAGCCATGCATTGCACACAAGATGCTGTGCCCATGGCCATAACACCAGAGTGCTACAATCAACCCTTGACATGGAAGGTTGCTATAATAAATAAATTGTAATAATAATACATTGTACATACAAAGATCTTTCTTTAACTGACATAATCAGACTCAGAAGTCGTATACACTTAATATATAGTGTGACAGAAACATTTCATCAGCCTGTCAGTGATTCAATCATGCCTCTAGCGGCGCTCTCTCTCTCTCTCTTGTTGGATTCTTGATGACTCCGAGAGCTCCTAACCTTCCAGTTCATTCCTCAGCCCTGGCATCCTCGTCCTGCATCTTCTTCATCTTAGCCTGATGAAGATTTGAGAAGCTCAACATATGATATATACATTACCCTCTTGTCTTGCTCTCAATACATACATTGTGTACATTTCTTACAGTATGCATTGTTATTTATTTGAAGGCAAAACATTTTGACTGTCAACTTGGTAGACGTCACCTTGCACATTATATAGTGTCATTATCATCAACATTGAGCCAAGGACTGTATAATGTCATTGATTGAGCCAACCTACCTTGAGAGCATCCAGCTCATCCTTTAGCTTTTTGTCCTTTAGTAATAACATGTCCAACTCCATCATCATTTCTTGATTCTCAACCTCAAGGTGCTGAGCTTGTGCTTTCCACTAAGGCAAATTGAAAAAATCCAGAATATGTACATCACATGGCTTAGGACATACATGTAAGAAAGAGCCCCAGATTTTTTTTCAGGCACTCTTTTTGCAATACATCAAGCTCAACCATCCTCTTGTTATACCATAAACATTGGATTTTGGGCAGCAAATGGCAGCAAGAAATCTGATTCAGAAGTGTTTATGACAGTACATTAAGAATAATAATTGTACAAATAGCAACTATTACCAATCCTGAGTAGCTGGAAGTCCACTTTTGAATTTAACATGTAATGTTCAATATATTGATATCTTTTTGTTGGAAAAATTTAGACAGGTATACAATTAACATTAACTTTCAGAAAAGCACTGAAAGATCACAAACCACCAAAAGGCTGTCTCTGAAAATAATTCTGATGATTGATTTATGATTGTCATAGAACTCAGAACTCAAAGTTTTCCATTCTCCCTTCCCTCTCCTTCTTCAGCACAGCCTGATGAATAAAGAATTTCTGTGGCTAATTGAATAGTATCCATTACAGTTTTTCTGATAATTTATCAACAATCATTAAGGGCTTTTGGCTTCTTCACAGGCTCTGTGAATGAAGATCTGTGAAGGCTACCATTATCATATGGTATCAAAAATGTTTTGAATGGGCTACTTAATTTGCAACTCACAAACCTTCAAGTTTTCCAGCTCAGTCATCAGCCTCTCATCTTGAAGGAGTTTGACTTTTAATTTTAACTGAAAGAGAAGGTAAAAGGAAAAGACTTCAAATTAGATGCTTATTCAAGATGGATCAAGAACAATAACTACATTGTACTAATTTATATATAATGATATAATGTATAGATTATTGGATAGATAATCTTTCATCTTATCTTGTACCCAAAGATCTGGCCAGTGGGATACTATTTAGTCATTTAACTTGTATGGGTACCCAATTGAAATATAATATTATATTATATTTAGTAATATAATATTACTTATCATTTGATATGAAGGCAGAATTGCACATTATTGACATTAAAACACAATATGAATTATGGGCAATCATCACATACTTCCATCCTTTTCTTGTTCACACGAGTGAAATCATCCTTGTGTTCTTTCTCCATCTGTTGCATTCTATATAGGAAGGAACGGGGTATGAACATTTTAAAGTTATGAAACAGAATTTGATATATTAGTAAAAGTTTAACATGATGTCATGCAAATATTTAAAGCATTGGAGGATCCTTCTCAGGAATAATTATCAAAGTGTATGAGCACTTTGATTGAATACACTGTAGCCCCACAGTAGTACTAATTTACATTTCTTAAATCTTGTTACATTTAAATCTTGTTACATCTACCTTCAGTTACATTTTTTTAAACTCTTCTTTATAACAAAGCATGATAAATGCACCAAAAACATACTGCTCTTCCTGGTCCTTTATCTTCTTCTGTGCCTCAACCAATTCCTGAAACATTGAAAAGAAAACAGTTGTTTCTTGTTATTGAAGAAAAACAGACTTGTAGTGCCCTAATTATCTTAAACAGAGATGGCATTCATCGCCAATTTTCTCCAGCACCTGATATGATAATCCCTCACTTGAGCTATAACCAACAATTCATCATCAGGGTCAGTATTGTAACCTTTATATACTATTATACTAAATGTAAACATGAACATGACTCAAAACCTAGGGCATACATTTTAAGCTTATACTTTTATAGCACTGTCAATATCCTAAAAGAGAGTGATAACATACCCTGCTGCAGTTATCCTTTTCTGCCTGGAGTGCTTCCATCTTTTTCATCAGCTCATCTAGATTTATGATGTACAAATCAACAAGCTTCAATACACACATAGCTAATCACATAGGTTACCAAGCCAATTTCAGCTGCAGAGAGGAAGAAAGATTAAATATGTTTGGTAACCAGTGAGACTACATGTAGGTAATGTCCAAAGTAGACATACAGTTACAGTTGTTTGCATTACAATATTTTCTGACAATAATATGTGCCATTCAGAACATATAATTCAATATATTCAATTCATTCATTCAATATAATGATACTGCAGTGTAAGGCATGGCAAATTAAAGATTTCAGTTACCTTTTATGACATTATATAAAATATGCTGTACCAGGAACAAATAAACCAAACAAAGAGCCAGAATTAATAGTGTTTTAGTAATGTAATAGAAGTACTGAATTTTTTCACCTTTATCAAAAAAAGGCGACGGTATACCCTTGCTGTCAAAAGAAGATGAAGTGCTTCCCTGTTGAGTCATGCCTTGTGCAGGATCCGCATCACTGCTACTACATGTAGCTCCCTGGTACTGAGCAACATTTGTTGCCCCTTTAAGTACAGAAATAAAATCTGTGTTATATAATACCTGGTCATGGGGGAAAACCACCTCATAAACCACTAAGTAAGCGTAGCTTCTTTTTTATGAATACCTGGTCTTCCGACTACCCGACTATGAGGATGGTATTTTCTTTAGGAGTTGACATGAATTGTGATTAGTATACAGGTACATGTAAATATGAATTGTGATTAGTAATGATTAGTATAAACGTAAAATAAACCAGGTTTCACCACTGAGTCTCCGTGAAATTGACTGTAGATCCTCCAGGAGTTTCTCCACTGTAGCATGATCCATTGAAGGGACCGCTTTCATTTGTATCTCCATGATCTTTTTCAAATCTTGAAGAGCTTCCTTGGGCTAAAATAAGTAATTGCTCATGAGATGTGTGATATCAATGTGCCTTATCTCGTACATAAAAATAGCATAATAATTGCAGCAGTGTGAGTTAAGGCAATTGTCTAAAGTACTTACAGCTTCCTACATAAACAAAAACAGCACTACTGGAGATCTTGGATATTGAACTGCACTTTAGAATTCCCTACATAAAAGCTCTTACTAGCCTGGATGCCCAATAGCTCAAATTACAGGTCAAGTTGCTAATCCCAACCAATGTGGCATTCAGGCTGTCTTGTACAGGTTTGTACTTACGTATTTTTTTTGGTCTTCGTCTGAGGGTGTCCAAACAGCCCCCTCAGATCTAGAGTCAGGGGGCAGAAGCATCTCATTCAGGAGATTGACTGCCATCACTGTGTCTTGGGCAAACTGGCTGTACTTATCAGCCTTCCTGACACCCGTAATGTCAAGCACCGTGGCATTTGTGCCTTTACTCATCACATTGTCTTCTGAAACAGACAAGTTCAGCAAAGATTGCAGTGCACTGCAACTTACTACAGTCTTAAGCAATGACATTACTCTGAATTCGTTTTTAATTTTTGTCTGGAAACTAGTTTTACAGTAGCCTGGGCCTATTTGTATGCCGGGGCCCCCATACCCCCCCCACAATAAATATTTCTTAGGGGGAGTATGGGGGCCCTGGCATACAAATAGGATGGCACCCTAGCTAGTGTTACAGTAACACATACACAATCACTCACTCATTATAACCAACATCATACACAATCATGGAGCACAAAATAAACTAGAGTTCCCCAATCTCATACCTTTGGCAAATGATGTCAATCTTTATGACTGACAAATTATTGATTATTCCCCCCTGATTTAACAGATAGGATCCTCATTTTCATTAATTATATCATTTTATCATATTCTCAACCAAAAGACAGTGTCTTATATTAACAAACAATGCAATTCTAGCATTTTCTCATAAATTATGCAAATCAGGTCCTCTACCTTTCACATCACGATGCACCATTCCTTTGCTGTGTATGTATGACAGTGCTTTCATGATCTCAATACAGATACCAACTGCTGTGGTTATGGGTATCTCATCTCCACTGTTCAGCAAAAGCTTCAGAGTCTTTCCTGAAAAGGCAAATTTCTTACTGAATAGAAGACTAAATTTGGTTTAAACATGCAGAAAGCATTGAAGCCTCTTATCATGACTGTAATGGTCTGGTATGATCTTGTAACAATATCTATATAAAAAGAGAGCAGTAGATAAACTCTGGGAATTCAACTTCTACACACTCCCATGGAGAATACTACAAGATCAGTAAATCATGAGTTAATTAATTGCTGATTTCATAATATTATGTAAGATTTTGCAAAGTCAAGGTAAGTAAAACTAGAAAAAAAATCAGTGTTACAAATGCACTCAGAAATGGCAAGTATCTAATAGGTGTTCCTGTTTTTTATACAAAAAATGATAAATGGGTATAGGGAATGTAGCTAAAACTGTTCATTGCGAATTTGAATGCAGAAAAAAAACTAGAGAAGTAACCTTTGCAAAGCAAATGCATAATCTTTACCTTCGGACATGGTCTGCCCTGTTAATTTTTACTCAAACACATTTACATACATGTACTACGAGTATATGGTGAAAGGAGTAGAGCAGACCATGAAATTGCAACATTATGTAACCTAACACCAGTCACCATGGTCCAGACGTCAACAAATCATGTCATTGGTCAGGTCAGAGGTTAGTGTTTGGAACAGAAGAAGAGGAAGAAACGTAGTAAAAACAATATGTTTTCCTTCGGTTAACATAATAATTTACCTCGCAGTCTCTCCATGAGGAAATACACACATTCCCCTTCCTCATCCAGGATGAGGCCAAACGGCTTGCAGACCTGAGGACAGTCGGTCAGCTGCAGGAAGGCTGCTGGATTTGTTTTGCCAAATTTCTGTAGTGACACCTGAAACATTTTTTGTCACCATCTTGAATATATATATAGAGAGAGCTTACATGTAGAAAGACATATAAATTGTGTTTGCTTGTTTGTTTGTGTATTACTACTAAATAGATGTATTATTCTTTAAAATCATACATGATCTATCTAGTTATCAAACTAAATATGAGTCAGAACAAGCCATTGCAAAATGTATTCCAAACATCCTTTTGCAACCAAGAAAAATGCAATTTGTCCATTGATATTCCTTTCAGGCCATGTGGATTTGATAAATTATGGATGACATCCGCGTGCACATAAATTTTCATCCGTTTCAAAAAAAATTTTTCGACCATACTGTCAATCGTACAAAGTAGCTGCAAAATGAGCAAATATATGCTGTATATTGAAAAAATTCCATTCCAATGGACAAGAAGAAAATGTGAAGGAATGAAAATGAAGTCTATTATTTACCATGTTAATAAGATATTACTCTGTGTGTTTAGTCATTTGTTCAACAACCTTCATGACCACCTAGATTTCATAATGAAGGCAATTTTTTTGTCAAACATTTTTTATTCACACGCTCGCATCAATTTTGGGGTTTCCAGAGGATGTCATCCATATAATCACATCAACACGACCTTAGTATATATCCACATGCTATTAAGTCCTTTACTCACTTTTTTGACTGCAAACAAATTCTTGTCTTTTAGATCGATGGCAATGTACACTTCACCCTCCGAACCTTCACCTAGCTTTGTGAGCGTCATGAATTTCCCATCCTGATTACTTGCTGATGGCCCATAGCTAATGGCCTTATCTTGGGACACTGCAGCATATAACAGGACAGTGCCTCGCCTACTCTCCTAAATGATAAGACATATATCAAGGCAATTAGTTGGTTAAGATGACAAGAAATTCCTGCTTTTCTACCTTAATTTTTAAGATGGTCATTTCATATTTACATGCATGTACTTTGGGAGAAATTAACATCATTATGTAACTTAGGCCTCCTTTACACAGTAGACATAGAAACACCATGATTTGTTACTGAGAACACGTCACAGGTTCAGATCGCAAACCATTCAAATCAGTGTGTCATCTTCCCTATAGATTGAGAAAACTATTGCTGGAGGGGATATATAGAATTAATAGACAGCGGCGAACGGCAGTTGGCACATACCTCAAATTTAAGTTGAACTGTGGGTCCTGTTAGGTCCTGGGAGGTTACTTCTGAGCTCGTGATGAGAACTCCATTCTGGAGGGGAAGGAGGTTACAATCCCCAACTTCTTCGAACTCGCGGAGATGATTGGACACGGTAGACCAAAATACTCTTACAGGAGCTGACTTTCCTTCTCCCCTCTTCTTCGTTTCTTCCAACACCTCTTTCGGGACGTCTTCCCTGCGGCTGTAACTGAATCGGCGCCCTTTTGTGGCACAGAGGAGGCTGCCTGTAGAACTTGGTTACCAGGCAGTAGTTCTTCCAAGTGGAACCTAGACAAAGTGTCTCCTCCCTCGAAATTCTGTTGCTGATCCCCAGTTGCTGTCGGTTCACCATCATGACGAAGATGTTTATACAGAAGGGGACGGCTTCCCTCTGATTCCTGTTTTATGGCGAACTCGGTGTTGGGGCCTTTTGGGAGCGAAGATTCTTCTATCGGCATGCGGGCTTCTCTGTCGGGTGTCGCGGCGTCAGCAACTGATGTTCCACGACCAGAGTCTGCCTCTGAAGGTGTGTCGATAGTTGGATTTTGGTCCCCATGTTTGTCGGACGCCATTTTGGTCTCACGGGAGTACCGGTCCACCCGCAGTTTTTCTTCTTCCATGTTTTTGTTTCAGTGTTTGTTTGGGGCAGTTCACGTTTTCCCACTCGATCACACCTGTCCTAAGCGTCTTCAAACTCAGTTATGAAATGCTTTAAATCCAAGATAGTTGGAGTCAAATTGCTGTATGAATCCTACAAAAATTATATCAACCTGACCTGTTATCTAATTGCAAGTTACCAATTTTCCTCGGTCCACCACAGACTTGTACACCGACAGCAGCACCTCCACAGCCGCGAATGTCAGGCCCAAACTGTCCTGGGGATTTCTAAAAACCCAAATTGTCCCGTCGTCGTTTGGGTCTGTCCGATTCGTCCGAAAAATGAGAATTTGTAGAGAAAATCTTCACACGGAACAAACCTACTTCCGTTTTGTTTGAATTTACGCGCTTAACACAGGTACAGGAATAAGTCACGCGACAGGGGTCTCGTCCGCTATTCGTTACCTGTTACCTTTGACCTGTTACGTAGGCATGTAGGTGTGTTTGACTTTTTGTTTGGGACAATCCATACTAAGTCTTGCACTTTTTAAGGGTGCATGTTTGATCTATAACTTATACATTGCGCTCATTTTTTTTTACATTTTTAAGTGAATCTTCCCACCTGTTTAATATCTCATCATACGGTAACCTTTGTACAAGTTAATGTCGCATATTACCACACACAACATTGTTATTGAGTAGCCCCGAACGTTTGATCCCTCAGGCAACCTTGATACTAATTAGGTTTGTTGACGTCTGGGCTGGCCGCACCATCCCGCGGGCGAGGTATAAGGCTATTCTACCGGCCCGGGTTGCTTAAAGCTCATTTTTTGACAGATGATTTGTTGTACCGTGAATGCCAGCACGACAGAGCAGGGAACGAAGCGGAGACAAAGCGTTCACGGATGGACTCCACTGCTACTGAACTGCTGCAAGCCAGCAGTACTGTGAGCCAGTACAGTGACCTTGGGGCCATGTTAGCCCCAGAGCCAATGAGCTAACCTGTTTACTGGCCTTGGCAACATGCACCCAGTCTAATCTTCCCGGCAAAAGTTTCCAAGTAATGTGGGCGAAGCATTGATCGCCAACCAGATAGAAATTTGTCTTTCAAACGTTAAACGTTTCTTCAATATGTTACCAAAGTGTTTGACATAAATAGCAGGGTTCAACCAAATAGTACGGAAACCATGTCTGGACTAAATATCTTTTAAGATAGACTGGATTGTTCATGTTTATAAACATGAACAATCCATTCTAGTTCTTGTTCTACAGCAGTTCCATACGCTGTCTTGGCAATTCTATCATAAGGTAGGTTATGCAATCTAAGCCTAATATATTTTGTTTTAATAAGTTGTGTTTGAGCCTCTAACGGCGGCATTATTTACAGAACTTTTTTGAACACAGAGTAATATTTTACAGTAGTCAAGAAGAACATTTCAAGTCAGATATCTCATATGACGTATTAGGTTGATCTAGTGAGATATTTCTATTAGCTATAGTTTTTGAATTGTATAAAACTTGTAACTTATCATTATGCTTCTTGAAGCGAACTAGAACATGACGACTTGTTATCATATCGGATTTCTTCCCAGTAAGAGCAAGTTTAAGATAATATTATTGTCCTAATATCGGAGACAGGACGTTACATACAGTTTTCCTGATGTTTCATTAGAGCATTCCTGTATTCCATTAATTTACAAATGTAGAATTAAAACCCTACATCTAACATTCGTCCTATAATATCATTCCACTACAGTAAATTAAAATTGGCTTAACTAGACTGTTAAACAGATCCAAGGAGGGAGAAATAGATGGGTTGTAGTTAGAAATTTAAGTTTAAATGATACACGGATAGCTTTTAGTCTGATTTGTTTATGAAACAAGTGAACACTACTGAAACCGACTGGATTCTAAGAAAAATGTTTGTACATGTAGCAATATTTGAATGTTATTAAGTGTACTAGAATGTCATCTGAAAGATCATCCAAGTCAGTAATAAAGCTTATCAGTTTTTTGTTGCCAAAAAGGGTATCATGCTGTAGTTGCTATAGTTATATAACAGTTATAGCAGTATAACAGAAAGTGACTAATGTTTTCACATGGGTTTTCACACGAACAAGCTGGACTTGAAGCTAAATTACGAGTGAATAAGCTTTGATTTAGACTGTGTGTACCGAGCCGAAAACGAAGCGAATAATTTCGTATGTGGGTTTTGTGTTGCAGATTGGGACAGGATTGTACAGGAGAACATGACAGTTTTGTCTGAGGCCATCCATGAGACAGACTATTTAAAGTACTACCGACTCATGAAGAAATGCTTATGATAACTTATCAAACTCTGTGGGGTTTGTGCTATAGATTGGGACAGGATTGTACAGGAGAACATGACAGTTCTGTCTGAGGCCATCCATGAGACAGTGTGGCCCAGAGACACCCTGTTCAAGTACTACAGACTCATGGAACGGCTACAGGACAACCTTGAGGAACGCATGGAACTGCACCGCCTTGCCTGTAAGTTCATCTGTTTAGGTGTATGTTTTTTATGTGTTTCATGTCTAACAATATGTTTTAAGAAAATCATATCCTCTGTGTTTCTTGTTTGTTCCTCTTTGTCTGTATGCATTATAAATTGTATGTTGAACACCAAATATTCACTTCTGTCATCAGTCATTTCAACACATTTGATATCATTGTTTTTATTGCTGTTTCTTTCAGCCCTGGCACTTCTGCAGATCTATGATTCCTAATTCTGACTGATGCGCTGGAAAGCCAGGCATTTTGCACATTTTGACCTATTTTAAAGACTTACACAAAAGTCATACACAATATCTACAACATATACAAGTTTGAATTTATATGTTGTTTTGTATCATCCATATTCATGACCTTGAGCTGTGTAAGTCAGCTGTACAGGCTTGTACAAATGTGCAAGTCTTTGGCAGGAAATGTGATGTCTGTATAATAAAGTTACTTCATTCTACTCATCCTTTTTAAGGACAGATCATATAATTGTCATGTAGTGGATTCCTTTGTCTATTATCTATTACTCTACAACCATTACAGTAACTCTGTATATTAAAATGATATCATATAACATGATACAACGTGTACAAAATGTGTTCATTTGTTAAACACTGATCCTGGAATATCTCCACCTTCCTTTGTCGTAACATAACGACCATACTGCCAAGGAAGAATTAAATTGAGATTAGCCATGCATGCACACAAAATGCTATGCCTGTGGCCATAACACCAGAGTGCTACAATCAACCCTTGACATGGAAGGTTGCTATAATAAATAAATTGTAATAATACATTGTACATACAAAGATCTTTCTTTGACTGACATAATCAGACTCAGAAGTCGTATACACTTAATATATAGTGTGACAGAAACATTTCATCAGCCTGTCAGTGATTCAATCATGCCTCTAGCGGCGCTCTCTCTCTCTCTCTTGTTGGATTCTTGATGACTCCGAGAGCTCCTAACCTTCCAGTTCATTCCTCAGCCCTGGCATCCTCGTCCTGCATCTTCTTCATCTTAGCCTGATGAAGATTTGAGAAGATCAACATATGATACATACCCTCTTGTCTTGCTCTTAATACATACATTGTGTACATTTCTTACAGTATGCATTGTTATTTATTTGAAGGCAAAACATTTTGACTGTCAACTTGGTAGACGTCACCTTGCACATTATATAGTGTCATTATCATCAACATTGAGCCAAGGACTGTATAATGTCCTTGATTGAGCCAACCTACCTTGAGAGCATCCAGCTCATCCTTTAGCTTCTTTTTGTCCTGTTCTGCTCTGTCCAACATCATCATCTTTTCTTGATTCTCAGCCTCAAGATGCTGAGCTTGTGCTTTCCACTAAGGCAAATTGAAAAAATCCAGAATACATCATGTATGTACATCACATGGCTTAGGACATACATGTAAGAAAGAGCCCCAGATTTTTTTCAGGCACTGTTTTTGCAATACATTAAGCTCAACCATCCTCTTGTTATACCATAAACATTGGATTTTGGGCAGCAAATGGCAGCAAGAAATCTGAAGTGTTCATGACAGTACATACATGTAAATAATAAATAAGATTATGGGCTATTATAGCCAAGTTATATTTTGAAACAGATGATTTTAAATTGTACTTGGTGCTTACATGTAGATGCTCAGTGGCAGAGGTGGGAAATATGATCAAAGACATGTACAGGAAACATTTACAACTATGATAATACCTTTTTCTCTGATGCCCTTGCTACCTTCAGAATACCTTCAAGGTTTGCAAGTTGCTCGTCTCTTTCTCTTAACACATCATACATGGCATGTTGGTGGTTTTGGAGCTCTTTGTTCCTTGGCAACAAGATTTTTTAAAGCAGCAGATTAGACAAAGTACATTCCAGGCAATATTTTTGAAAGAAATTTTAATCTGATACACATTTTTACTTTCCCTGCCCTTAAAGTCTGCAGAGAGGACTTGGAAGAAAACATAGAGAATTGTTAGTAGAGGGAAAACAGAGACAAAGATCAGACTAAATTGAAAGATGAAAATAGGATTGACCAAGACTTATTTATATTGGAACATACTGTATGTAGTTATAAAAATAATTAGAATAATAATAATAAAATTTGCAACCACACATCCTAAAACCTTGTACATACATGAACAAATTGTGATACCAAAGGTCAAACCTTTGTAAAACCTTAAGTTGTGTGACAGTCTACAAGGTGTTTTAAAATGTTTTACCTTTCCTCTGCATCGCGTAAGCCCTAAAACAAATAAAATGTTCACGTTAACCTGATAGTTAATGTAAAATATCTTAATTAAACTGTTTTTACAAAAAATGATGCTTAATTTAGGAAACTAGAGAAAAGTTCAAGGGACTCGTAGGTATTAGGTTAAGGTAAGGGGTATAAGAAAATCAGTTACTACATGACTGTGTGACTAGCAGTATAGTCAACTCAATTATAGGTCATCAAATTTTTGGTGTGCATGAATTTAGGGCTTTGCACTCAAATAGATTCCTGTAATGTTTTGAGGGAAAAGTGGGTGTGATTATTTTTTTACAAAAAAGTGTAGATTTAAACTGTATCTAAGCTGTAGATTTGCATTATGGCTGTTGAATGGTTTGCAGAATGATTTGTTAATTGAGAGTTGTTAATAGTTAGTACTATATGAATAATGAAGCACAATTCATTATACTAGGTGTGAACCAATCAAGGACACTTCTGAATCAACATACCTTGAGGTACTTTTCCTTCTCTTCAGTCAGATGTTCAATCTGTTTCTTTAGTCCCTCCAGTTGTGCTGTACCTGTAGGACAATACATTAAGCTTGTATTGCTTTGGATTCGTTGGGGACATAACATAAGTGCAGCGTCTAATTTGTATTATAGTTTAGTTAGTTATTGAAGAAATTCCATGAATCAAATGAGTTCCCTGATTATTGTTACTATTCAAAATTGTGATATTTAATTGCGAACAAGAGGAACATTCATTTGGCGAACAAGAATTCGGAGATCTCATACCTCCATGAAATTTACACACAGACACACAGACACACCAAAAACAATAGGTCCTCCATTTTTCATGGAGTTAACAAGGGCTGCAGTTACTGTACACACCTGTACCCCCCCCCCTGTACCTAAACCTCTGTATCCGTATACATGTAGGTACACAGCCCTGTGGCAGATATTATGAAAACCTTATTTGCATAATTAATGACAGGTATTATACCATAACTGCTAGGAATTTCTTGCAGCATTTGGAAGTTGAGTGAAGGTGATCATAAAACATATCAGGACACATTTGCATAATTTAGAATAAAATGAAGCTGCCATATACATGTAGCTTTCTTTCTTAAGATGTGTCTAGCATTGGGTGAAGAATTTGATCCACTGAATGTTGGTGGAGCCTCAAAGAACACCACCATCTGTTCATCATTCAGACGTTTTCAACGAACCTCTGGATTCAAAACATGTCAAAGTACCTGACAAAATTGTGCAATGTTGTATGATGTCCCATATAGTATTTGTGTTGCCCTGCAGGTTTGGCAAGCGCTTTGATTGACATAACTTTGGCTTTATGATACTAAAATAAATAAATAAATAAATTATGTTACTATGATTCTAATTCTTGAGTAAAGAATGGTTTTAGGGCTGACTGATTTTACCATTAAACTTTAGACGCCACTTGTTGAGATTTCTTGGTCTTATTCTATAAACTGTTACTAAAAATGTCACTAGGACATACTCATGAAAGTGATAACAGGAGCTGAGGAGTTGTTACCTTTAAGGCCCTCTGAGATTTTCTGCAGGACTGGAAGAAGTTCACCAGCTTTCCGTCTCTGTGACATTTTAGTCTCCGCCTCCTTCTTAAGTAACTCTTCTAACTCCCCAAGAGCTGTTGCACACTACAAGCAAAGAATCAATCTGAATGACATTTTTGTTCATTTTATAAATCCTTCAAGAGACAGCATTAACATTAAAAATTAAATTAAAAATTAAAGTTATTAACTTAATAAGTAATTTTATTTTATTTTATTTTGTTTTACTCTTTGCTTCAGGCCAGAGGCCCATATAAAAACAGGGACAATACAAAAACAAGTACAGATACACAAATCACATACAGATGTCTAAAAAATGCTGCCAGTAGAGGCTCCTTGTAAACACATCCGAATGACAAAGCGTGTGCACAATACTGTTTCTCGACGCCAGAAGGCGCTTAGCAAATGAATATGACAGTTTGCACCATCTGGCGTCGAAAGTATCGAGACATAAAGAAGCACATATACAAGCTGTTACTAGTTACTACACCACCTAGGCTGATTCGTCAGCATTTTAAGTGCGTCATGGTACGCTGTCTTAAAACGCTGAAGCACACCGACACTGTGTGTGATCCACAACTGCGAGCAATAAATGGAAGAACAGTGGGACAATTAAACAGTATGCGTTTAACCTCAGTTGTACAATTACTAAATTTTCGGCATGGAGAGCTTTGGTGTAGAGTTGTCTTATATATATTATTAAATAAATGTACATCAGGATCAACTTGTTTGGGCAATGTCTTATAATATTGGGCAATATATTATATGTCTACCAACTGTGAAAACAAATTCACTTTTGAGATCTCAAGCATGCAGATTTAAAAAAAAAGAACACTACAGTCACTTACATACTTAGCCTCATCATCTGCTGAAGCTTCCCACAGCTTGGTTGATTTACCAAAGGGAGTTGTACTGTTCTCATTTATCAGCATGTCATTCAGGACGCCAAGTGCCCCTGCCTCATCCCATCTCATGTCCTTGAATGCCCCTTGTTTTTTAGCTCCAGTTTTGTCAATTAGTGAGGCATGAAGACCATCAATCATTATATTTCTTGCTGAAAATACAAAAGTATAACAAGAATTCGGAGATCTCACACCTCCATGAAATATATGAGTTTTTGTAAATGATTTTTTTGTCTCATTGACTATGGAAATAAGGTTGTAATTAGCATAATCTAGTTTAATTCATGATTTTCTGAATTCAAATGACAATATTTTTCGTGTAAAATTCATTTCAACATGTCCTCACTAAGTATGCAAATGACCACATTAACATAATATATGCATATTGGTGTTAACCTAAGTAACTAACACATGTCACAAGGTAATAAAAGTCCCCTCATTCACCAATAAGGAGTCACAGAATTTTCACATTGATTATGCAAATTAGGTCATCATTTGCATAATTGATATCTGTTGATGTTCCACCTGCCACATATAAAATTGATAACATGTATAAAGTACTATTATGGTCTCGGACCGGAGTTTTTTTCACGATTTTGGATCCGGCGGACACCCTCAGACCGAAGCTTAAGGGCTATAACTCCGCCAAAAAAAGTACGCCGGGAAATCTCATTACATCAGTCAACTGAGGTTTCCAGCCGGCTTCCGATACAATTTTGGTTATTGTCCGTCGACTCTATAATTTGGGTAGAAACTGTAGTTAAACGTAAATTTTGGATACGAAAAATGTAGTTTTTTTGCAGTTTTTTCAACGGACCTGCTTGGAAAAAACGAATTTTCCCAGGCTAACGGCTTATATGCTGAAATAGCTTACTACTTTCTGTTTCTGAAAAACAGAAAAAAAATATAGGTTGTTGCGATAAGTTTTTCACAAAATCCGGTGACGCGAACCCCTAGAAATTCCACATAGAACGCAGCTATTTGGGTCATCAGGCGACAAACCGCATCACCCTTGCTCGCGGACTAATACCAAAAACGCTTCGCTGGCCGTCCAACTTCACCGCGCCGAAAAACACTACAATCCCAAGGCTTTTTGATCAATTCAAAACCTAGTTGAAAATCTACAGCGATCACCGAGCTATGGGGAGCCAAACCTAGCGTGACAACCTCGCAGATCCGGCGATTTACTGCGCACTATTTGGAACCCTGGTCAGAATTAAACTCCGACCCGGAACCTTATATAAAACACTGTAATTATAGCATTTCCTCATTTATTATGCAAATTAAGTCCCCATTTGCATAATTTGCATTTAATTATGTACAACTCTTTCTCAGCTACCTACACACCAAAAATGATGAAAATACGTTGTTCCTATCTGGACTTATTGGCTTTTAAAGATTTTGCCAGAAAGTGCCCTGCAGTTCCTGAACAAGCTGCTAGGGGGACCAAACTCACACCACTTATTCCTGACAGGATAAGCAATCTGTCACCAAAAAGTCAAGACCATAGCTTGTTCAGGACAAAAGTTACAAAAACCAGAAGTTCTGCTGCAGTACCAAGTTCATCCACCAGGAGGCCCATATTTGACCTTGACCTTTGTCTTCCTAAGACTTACCAACATACCAAATATCATCATAATCCATAAAGGCATTCTGAAGTTATGCTGACTACAAATGTGCGGAAACACAGACACACAGACAGACACGCCAAAAACAATACCTCCATTTTTCATGGAGGTAATTATTAACAGTACTATACAGTTTACAGTTACTGTATTCTTTCAATTTTTCTGTAACATGTTTTAAATGATGACTTGCTCAAATTAAACTCATACCTTAAAAGTTTCCAAAATGAAGTTAAACTAGTTTGTCACTGACAGTTTGAGTAATCCTATCATGGACCACAGGAGATTTATGAAATTTCCTTGTTAATTATGCAAATTAGATATTAAAACAGGAACTTCCATTTCAGTACCATAAAGCAAGATTTGTCATTTTAAGGTCTCATCAAAACCTACCCACCTACATGTACCAAATATGAAGACATTGTCAATCCATTTTTAAAGCCTTGAGTTTATGTGCAATTATAGACACACTCAGTGACACACAGGCACTACTAAAAACATAACTCTGTTGACAAAACAAAAGTAACAAGAATTCCGAGACTCCATACCTCCATGAAATATGGGCTTGATATGTAAATGTAAATTTCCTCTTTAATTATGCAAATTACCTCCGCATTAACATGATATATGCATCGTGATGTATGTGAACTTTTGATTAACTTACAGATGTCCCAAGTATGACATTCCCATCATTCACCATTAAGAAATCATAGAATGTATGCATAAATTATGCAAATTAGGTCATCATTTGCATAATTAGTATCTGTTGATGTTCTGCCTGCCATAGGTTACATACATTACATGTATGAAAGTAGTATAATGTAAAACACTGTAATTATAGAATTTCATCATTAATTATGCAAATAAAGTCCTCATTTGCATAATTTGCATTTAATCATGTACATCTCTCTCTCAGCTACCTACACACCAAAAATTATGAAAATATGTTGTTCCTATCTGGACTTATTGGCTTTTAAACATTTCGCCAGAAAGTGCCCTGCAGTTCCAGAACAAGCTGCTAGGGAGACCAAACTCACACCACTTATTCCTGACAGGAAAAGCAATCTGTCACTAAAACATCAAGACCATAGCATGTTCAGGACAAAAGATACAAAAACCGGAAGTTCTGCTGCAGTACCAAGGTCATCCACCAGGAGGCCCATATTTGACCTTGACGTTTGTCTTCCTAAGACTTACCAACATACCAAATATCATCATAATCCATAAAGGCGTTCTGAAGTTATGCTGACCACAAAGTTGCGGAAACACAGACACACAGACATACATACATACATACATACATACAGACAGACACGCCAAAAACAATACCTCCATTTTTCATGGAGGTAATAAAAGCCAAGAGATGAGTGGGTTTTTACCTGACACATCTGAGTGCCTCATCCCTCGGTCACAGATATCCTTCAGGTCTTTCAGGATGTCAATTGTATAATCCACAGCAAGCGGTGTCTCTATTCGTCTATTTTGGCCTCTGAGGAATTCCCACAGACTCTGTCCTGCAATCAGAATTGGAAACACATTTGAAGCACAAGTGGTGTGCACATGGGAATTATAGAAATTTTAAAAGCAGCTTCCCTTTCTTGTTGTATGAAATAAATCAGTTCTTTAGACCTCAAATAAATACAATGTACACTGCTGGTCCATTTAGTTTATTGTCTGTTTGTTTGTTTTTATTTATTTAACCAGGGGGATACATATCACCCGTAGGGCGCTTTTCAATGAGCCCTGGGCCTGGGGAAGACCCCAAACAAAAACATCAAACTCAAACTAATACAAATAACAACAAAAGTAACTTATAAAGTTACAAAAGTTACTAAATAATACAAAAGCAAGGTAACTTAAGTAGCATACATTGCGCATGGAATCATAATACCAAAATTGGATGCTAAGTTATGCATCTGTGCCAGTGGGGTCATTTGTGGAAGTAACTACTAGTACTAGTATTATATGTATATATATAGGTAAAAATCCGTCTTGAAATTATAATAAGTCTTGCAAGAAACACAATTCTTTCTTTGGATAAATTTAATAGCAGCCTGTCATGCACTGTGACTAATGGTACAGTTCTGTTAATTACACTCTTATTCAAATGACACTGTTATCAATTTTTACCTCTCACTTTCTCCATCAGAAAATACACACAGTCATTTTTTTCATCCAAGAGCAAACCAAAGTGTCTACAGGTCTGCTTGCTGTCTGCAAGCTTCAGGAAAGCGCCAACAGCTCCTTTACGTAGGTTTTCAAATGAGACCTGTAGGGTATGTTTAAGGGTTATGAGAATTCCACCAGAGTTGGATAATCATCTTGAATTTCCTGCTTTCCTCTCAAGCATGGAGTGTTCATGGTTGGGAAAAGATGTAAATGTAGACAAAATTGAGTGAAAAGCTGAAAGCCATTTAAACATTGTATACTTTTCAATGAGGGGGGGGGGGTTGCATCTAAATTTCCAGCATATTTATCATAACACTTCAATACATCAATACCTCAAGTTTGCATGAATAACATGAATATTATACACAAATATATATATGTAATATTAAAAGCTCTTTACCTTTTTGACAGCAAACTCATCTTTGCTTTCAATGTCAAATGCATTGTGCACTTGTCCCTCTGCTCCTTTCCCTAGCTGTTCTTTGATTTCAAAGTTGCCTGGGGTGGTCTGTGTCTTAGGTTTGTAGATTGTTGACAGGTCCTGCGAGACTGTAGGATTTAGCAGAACGATGGTTCCTCGTACAGTGGTCTGTGGACAGTGGTTTTGTACAGTATTACATACAGGAACCCAGTATATGAGGACAAGCATGTGTGAATAGTATAAACAGTGTAACTGACAATGAATCACAGACAAATTTCCTTTTATACTGTCACTTTCATTGTATGCACCTTAGGTACAATTGATGTTCCAAGGCATGAATCGTGCAGAATTCATTTGACCTTCATTTACACAACATCTACGCACATACCAAATATCAATAAGATCCATCCACAACTACTCGAGTTATGACATTGACCTACATACAGACCCACACCACAGCTGCTCCACCAGTAGCCTCCATAGCATGCCAAAAACTGGGGTTTGGGGGTCTTCAGGGTCTTTGGGAGCTTTTATGTGCTACTTTCTGATTGCATATAGACAACATAGCCGGCCTGGTTGAATTACCCCCGTTAGAACTGGACAAATCAGAAAACAGCCGAAGACCACCAAACCCCAGTTCTATAAGCATGCTAGGGAGGCTACTCCACCAGGCCCAAACCGAAAACATACCCTTCTGATGAAGGCAATATAGTAACTAGTTCCGCAATGTCATACATGTACATGTACATGTTACCTTTGCCAAATGATTTTAACCGTTAGGATTGATGAATTATAAATGTTTCTTATTGTTTATGCAAATAAAAGCTTCATTTGCATAAGTTATAGCACTATAATACATTTTTGTGTCTGTATCTCTATGGCCGGTATAATCGCCCTTCGGCGTAACACACCAGCTAATCACATTCCAGGGAGAATATGCACGCATGTCCCAGAATACCTTGCATTACACATATTCCCCAATACACATTCCAGAAGACTCACTCTTAGCAACAGGCATATAGATTTGATCAGTAAATGACAATTTAACAAGAGTTCCACAAACTCATACCTTGACGATTGGCGAATTATACAATTTTAACCATTGATTTTGTAAATAAGGGCCTCATTTGCATGGATTACATCAGTTGATCATATTCTCCACCCAATGACAGCCTTATCTTAAGAAAAAGGCTATTATAGCACTGCCTCATAAATTATGCAAATGAGTTCATGATTTGAATAAATTATGTTTATTGATGTTCACCTTCACTTAGCTTCCAAATGTGGCAAGTATGAAATTCCCAGCAGTTACAACTATTAAATCATAAAAAGATGTCATTAATCATGCAAATTAGGTCCTCATTTACATAATATATATCCTCAGATGTTTTTCTCGTTCTCAAGTAGATGTCACAAGTGTTTCATTGTTCTATTATCGAACAAAGCAGATGTGTAGAATTTCCTCATTAATTATGCAAATTAGCGCCTGATTTGCATAATTGTCATTTGATTATGTCAAGCATCACTTCAGCTACCTACATACCAAAAATCACGACAATCCGTCAACCGGTTCTCTAGTTATCCTCGTTAGAAAATTTTTCAACAAATGCTCCTGCAGTTCCAGAACAAGCCGCTAGGGGACCCAAACTCATGTCACTTCTTCCCCATCCCAAGAGCTACCTGTCATCCAAAATTCGTGACCACCCTAGCATGTCTAGATCACGACATATCAAAACCGGAAGTTCTGCTGCAGTACCTAGGAAAGCCGCCAGGGGGCCCAAAATTTAATCATTTCTAGGCCTACCAAGTTTCATTCCATTTATCCATCCGTGCTTCTCGAGTTATCTTGCTAAACCACACACACACACACACACACACACACACACACACACACAAACACACAAACACACATACAGAGACATTAACGCTACTGAAAACATACCTTCTTGGCGAAGGTAAAAAGCGCCTACCTGAGGGATAGGGAGTTTGCCTCCTTCGATGTTGCCCACTGTTAACTCTGCCTGGGAGATCAGAAGCCCGTTCTGGACTGGCAGTATGTGACAATCTACTTCGCCGAGCTCTTGCAAAAGCTCAGTAATGATGGAGAAAAACCTCTGAACATCGGTTGACTTTCCCGCTCCCATTTCGCTTACTTTCTTGAGCAAGGCTTCGGAGGCGTCACTACCTCGCCGGTAGCTAAGTACCACTGGTTGGTCGGCCCGTATCTCCCGTCCGGTAACACGCACTCTCATGTTTCCGGATCCCTCCTCATCAACATCTTTCACACACACATCCCTAAGTTGTAATGTCCTATACTTCCCCGATAGAGAATCGAAGATTAAGAGTTCGAATACATTATCTTGTCGGTTGTATGCGGATTGCCACAAGGCATAGGCATCCTTCTCTACATCTGATGGCTGAGCGATTTCTGTTGTGCCGGTCTCTGGACTGTCTCCTTCGTACAGCTCTTCACTTTCACTTTCTCCTTCGTGTGACGTTCTCTCGTTGCTGTACGGTTCTTGGGCAGGGGCTCTCTGGCCATCCTGCTGAGTGTCCGTCTCGCTAACCGCCATGCCGGGGCCTTCTTCGTCCTGATCCTCGTTTGTGCTAACATGGCGTTGGTTTTCTCCGTCCGGTGACGAGACGTCAGCAACTGACAGACCACGGCCAGAGTCTGCCTCCGAAATAACTGACTGTGTATCGTCGAAGTCCTTTGCCGGACTTTGGTCTCCATCATTAGACGCCATTTTGGTCTTGTGTAGATTGACCCGTTGACGTCGCTGTTTAAGAGCTTGTTGGGAGCAGGTCAGTTTTTCTCACTCGATCCTGTAGCTGTTAGTATGTCCTACTTGACTCCAAATTCCGTTTTGCAGCAAAATGCAGGGATTCAAATCTCGGATTGTTAATCTCTTGAAAAACAAAATGTTGAAAACCCTACAAATTGTTTCAACTCGGTGGATGGTACGAGTAGAGATCAGGTGAAAATTTCCCGGGCTCCGCCACAGACGTCTGCACGACACTAACAACGCCACTTCCGCCAGTCGATGCCAGGCCAAAACTACTCTGAAGCTTTCAAGTAACCAAAGTTTTGCTGTCGTCGTTGTGTCTACCAGCAGTTCGTCTCAAACCAGACAAGAGTTGGAAGAGAAAGTCTTCGTGACTCGAACAAAACCCACGAAGAATTGCTTTCACTTTCTTTGAGTTTGCGCGGTAGGGCTCAACAGGTGAGTCACGGGATGATGTTTACAATTGGTTGTTACCTGATACTTTGACCTTTTCAGGTATTTGGCTTCGTGTTCGGGACGATACATTATGACTTGAGCCATGTTTAAGGGAGGCACGCCACAGTGGATGGATTTCGGTACAAGTATATTTTGTATCTACATGTACGTCGCGCCTTTAATGTGCATTTCCAACATACCCTCATCATACCCTTTATTTGTAGAAGTATGGGGAATATATGCACACACAACATTTTTTATTGAACGTTTGATCCCTGAAACGTAGGTTTGTGGACATTTGGGGTGTTTTACTGGCCTGGCTCGCTTAATTCATGATTGAAATGTGTTCCGGTTTGGCCACGATCCGAATCGAAGCGGAATATATTTTTGCGTCCGTGATTCAAAACTTGAACCCATACTGGAAACGGTTTCACACCTCGAATTGACTTTCATTTCATATGTATATCACAATTTCTTTGAATATTTCCTGAGAACCCGGCTCGTAAGGCGGAGAGTTTACGCCTGTCCGGGCGAGTGGTCGCCCGTTCCCGACTCATGTCCTCCCCATGGCATAGGCTGTGCCCCGGACGCATCTAGCGCAAACCCCCACGGTCAGCCGCCCCAACGCCCCCGTTGGGCTACCACTCGCCCTTGCGCCCAGGGTAGGTTCTAGTACACACCATCCAGTTTCCTCTGGATCTCCTGATTTACCCAAGTCAATATCGGAACTCCTGTTTCCTCAGTCGACCAGTAATTAGAACTCGATGTCAAGTGTACGATTCAAGTAGAATTTTCGGCAGTACAAGCCACTGCGCCGCAAACTATGACCGACCGTGGCCCCCACGTACCCGGGAGTACAGCGTCGAACCGAAACGATTCGCATCCGCGCGTTCATGATCATTACAATTCTACGAATGCGAATCGTATCGTATCGTTTCAGACCACCTCGCGAGGTGGTTCAGAATAAATCGCATCGGAACCGGTTTGGAGCGTTCATGTTCTGACAGCCGATCTTTTGGTAGCCAGGCTGTTGCGAAAAATGCCCTTCAGGGCATGGTAAGATGGCCTTCGGGACATGTTGGCCATGGAACCGAGGAGATAGCATTGATTATACTCTGGCACACAGGCAAATCTTCCGGTAATACTAGTAGTCCGGCAGGGCAGGTTAACGTTACCGGTCATACATATATGCAAATAATTTGGAAGAAACATTAAATAAACTGATTTTGTAACGGCAAGACAAGACACGTCAGGACAGTAATGTTTATTGTATATATATGGTGTGCAATATTTATATTTCACCCATACTATAGTGTAGGTGAAGTATATTGTTTTCTTTCAAGTTTCTTCTTCTTCTTCTTTTCCTTCTGAATTTCTTCATTTTAGGCCAAATCAACTGATGAAAAATTGAAAGCACAAAAAAAAATGATTTAAAAACTCAAAGAAGTAAATTGTCATAATTCAGTGATTTTCTGAACTTATTTTTCAGTCTATATGTATATATTTATATAGAGAGAGGGATGGATGGATGGATGGATGGATGGATGGATGGATGGATGGATACTAGATGAATAGATAGATTGATTGAGTGAGGCCCATCGAGCCTCTTCGGCTAATCTGTAAAATGTGTGCCGAAACACATGTGCACGTCAGTTTTGGTGCGCCAATGTGCCACCATCTACATATTTGCCACCAAGAGCCGTGAAAAATATGCGAGTAAGCAAATAAGCACATACTTCGATATCACGGAATAGATACGTTGTTTAATGAGGTGAATATTGTGAACTCTTGAAATTATTTCAACGATATTATAAATCTGAATCTTACAATGTATAACGGCCTGGCGGAACAGGCTGAATATGGCTAAACACACCGATATTTTGTCAATCAAGATGGGCGGAGCTTGTTTATGTGGAGTTTGTACAGCCCCGCCCTCCCAATGACTTTGTAGACATCCCGAGGGCGGGAACAGATTAGCATATGGCAGGAACAGATTAGCATAATACTGGACAGGTCAATCTTTTTTGACAAGATGAAGGAGATGCAAGTGTTGACTATAACCTCTTTAAACAGATTGAAATATTTACTGGTCTTCTGGTTCGAGACTAGGCCACTCCGTGAACAAGATGGACTGATAGTCATCGAAAATTTGGAGGTCAGTATCTTTACACTTTCAACTTGTCACTGTTGAAAGAATCCTCTAGTAACTGTATCTATACGTGACAAATGGATCTCTTCTGGTCTTCAAAGTAACATTACCAAACAAACTGTGCAGAATGATCCAGATAAGTTTAATTTTAATTAAAATTACATAATCAAGGCAATACTATCTGCAACTTTCAGCTTCTGACAAACTAGCTTTGTGCTCAAATTTCTAATTACCGCTGTCAAAAATGTATCAAACTGTCTCAGGTAGTCTGGAGCTGACTATAGAAGTTGAACAAATGACACAGAGTATGGTATGGCGAATAATCAACACTTCAAAGTCATTTCTTTACATTTTCGTCTTTTTCGTTTGATTTTGGCATTCTACGACATTGGTATCAATCAATCCTCCGCGGGCATCATGGTCTGATGCATAGCGGCTACAGTCCCGCAAAGGTCCCGCCAAGATGATCTATTCTCGGCCCAGACCCTCCAGTCGTCTCTGACACCCAGCTCCCCAAGTGTGGGGAAGAGCTGGTCTTCCCATCTTGCCCTAGGGCGGCCCCTTGGACGTCTCCAGGTTGGGTCCAATATATTTCTTTTTGCAACTTTGTACTCGAATGTCCTTTCTACAACTCGCTAAGAAAGCGACATTGTATTTTCCCGATTTCTACGCAGAGGGCCCTGATCCCCACAAATTTATAGAATTATTATCCGGCCCAACTGTACCCCTTACAAGACAGTTGGGAAGTGCCTGCATACAGTGTTTGAGATGAGAGATAAGTCTTTAAAATAATAGTTAATTAGATTTTATAGTAAATTTGTCTTCTGGTTATATCATTCTTAATACTCATCTATTTGTACAGATGCTTTATGAAATGTATTGTTTTATTGCATTCAATGCAATTTTAATGTCTCTTGTTTGTTTTAAGTAATTGAAAATTTTAAAACTGTATTTTCTATGTTGCTGTGGTTCAGGGTGGCCAATAGCAAAGAAAGTTCAAAGTTCAAAGTAAAGGTAATCTTTCCCACTAGTGAACATTTACGCAATCCCGCAATGCTTTAAGCTGGGCCTAAAATGAGGATTCTCGTGATGCCACAGGGTGATTGGTTTGTGAATGACATCACTTAGGATACCATATATTGATTTCCTTAATCAATACTTGGTATATCCTGACATCTGCATGGTTTTCATTCATATGGTAACGTATCTGACACCCAACCATGGAACGAAAGGCACTGGTGCTCAGCGTAAAGCCCGGATATCCCTTACATATGTAAAACACCGCTATCGTCTACATTGCCTTCATTTATTTCTTCTGCAAAAGCTGTCAGGTAAAAGATGAGGGGTGTGTTAACCAGGATACTGCACTCACAGCTTCTTTGGACGTGTCGGAAGCTAGCCTCCATAGTATGCCAAAAACTGGGGGGTTTGGGGGTCTTCAGGGACTTTGGGAGCTTTTATGAGCTATTTTCTGATTGCATATAGACAACATAGCCGGCCTGGTTGAATTACCCCCGCTAATCAGAAATAAGCCTGCTACGGAGACTAGTCGGAAGCAACATTTCCGACCGTGAAACGATCCCTCGCTCTTCATTGGGTCAGTACGTCACATTACGTGAGTGTTCCCTCTCGTTGAATATATCATGTTTCAGCTTCTCTGGTGTGGCACAGGCTGGTTGGTTTGTAAATAACATCACTAAGGATGCTGTAGATTAATTTCCATGACCAATACTTGGTAACTAGAGAAAATATAATTTTGAGCTCCCTAGCGGTTTTCGTTAGAACTCCATTGAGACTTAAGATGCTTGAGTTTTGTAACCATCGTATTATCTGCCTTTTCCTGATCTTAGATCTTAACGTTTGCCCCATTCAGCAACTTTCTTTAATACCACAGCTGTATGCCTTGGAAAGAATAAAGGAAGAGATAAGAAAATAGAACACATCATGTCTATCATCTAACCACTTATGAAAGGTGCCTTTCGCCATTAGTGCTACCATTTTTTCATATTTTCTCAAAGATTTCGCTAATAATGACGACGATATCATCCTTGCAATGGCCTGTGGTCCTTTACTTATTGGATGTTACTTGCTGTTTTGTCACTGATACGTAAGTCAGCCTCCATGCCTCCCACCCCATCTATGGGATCCCGATTCCCGACGTGAGCCACTTTCTCCGGGAGGCCCAGGTGGCCCACTCCGCCCAGGAGAACCCTTTTGCCCAGGTGGCCCTCTCTCCCCAGGAGGGCCCATTGGCCCAGGTTGCCCATCTTGTCCTTTGGACCCAGCTGTTCCTTTCGGCCCCTTCGGCCCAGTTGACCCAGGCTTCCCGGGAGAGCCCTCTAACCCGATCGATCCAGGTGACCCAGCCTTCCCAGGAGGCCCCACTGGCCCGATAGACCCAGGAGGCCCCACCGGCCCGATAGACCCAGGTGACCCAGTCTTCCCAGGAGGCCCCACCGGCCCGATAGACCCAGGTGACCCAGTCTTCCCAGGAGGCCCCACTGGTCCGATCGACCCAGGTGAACCAGCCTTCCCAGGGGATCCAGCTGTTCCCTTTGGTCCGGGTGGTCCAACACATATGTCATGGGTGACATTCGGTTCGCGTGGTTCAACAGGGAAAGCTGCAGCAAACATAGACAGGCGAACGCTAAGTATCTTCTTTGAGTTGAGGAGGCCAACAACAGCATAGTGATGAGTTTGCCTCGCTATATAACATAACATTAATAACTACCATAACATTAATGTATCACAACATTAATAGCTAGAGTTCCACATCTAATACCTTCCGCAAATGATCTTCAGACAGCAATTCTAGCACTTGCTCATATATTATTTGATTTGCATGATTTCTGACTGATGATGTTGACTTATGATGATCGTGACACTACGTCGATGAAGGTTAGATATCCAGGTAATACGATACGCCAAAAAGCAGTTACTCAAGCAAAATCATATCCAGTTGTTTGAGTAACTGCTTTTTGGCGAATCGTGACACTATCGTGTCCAGATCACGAGATCAAACCGGGCCCGGATGTTCTGTTGGAGTAACAAAAAAAGCCGCTAGGGGTCCGAAAATAGAATCGTTTCTTCCTCATAGCAATCCCTATCTATATGCCAAATATGATTATGATACATTATTAACTTCTGGAATTATGCTGTTCACACACACACACACACACACACGAGCCCGGCCACAAAAACATAATCTTATTGTCGAAGGTAATCATATTGATTAAGTGTACTGATTAAGTGTTCTGAAAGTTTTGTTTGCAGTTAGTAGGCACAAGTTCCTTTTTGTACATGTCCTATTACTTAGTGATTTGGCATGTGCTGTTCAAGCTATCCTTGGTAACCATAGTTTGAATAGTTGAGTTGAGTTCATATTCATGTGGAGAGAGGGCTTATTATTTGAAATCTAAATTTTCATATACACTGGACAACATAGACACGTAAAACAAAACATACCAAAAATGAAAAGCAGTACCTCAGATCCTACATTTTAAGGTAAGTGGATGGAAATATAAATACACCCAACTTGCCTGATTTTATCTCGTGCAGACGCTGCTCCAAGACGTTGCTCACTGCGACTGCCACGGTGATGTTCACTCGCTAAATAGTTCAAAAGAGAAATGTTTAAGTCAGTGACAAGAAATTTGCTAGCTGTGAGCCATTGATTGGCCACTGATTTTGTGATTTTGTAAAATTGAAGACTTTAAATATTGATAATCTAAGCAAGTTATAGAAATATTTACTAATCATATGTCATGGGTGAATATCTGTGTATCTACGTAAAATCAGCATCTAGGAGAGAATTTTCAAAAAGAGGCCTTGAAAATGAGAAACGTAGCCCACCTTCCTCATTTTCAGCTCAGTACCGTGACATGACATGGGTTTCTGTGTCTCAGAAAATTAGCCTTCCCACCAGTAGAAATTTTCGCCAAGTTGGGCGTCAGTTATATTATAGAAATATTACACTGCTTTATTTTTACACACTACATCCATAATTTGCATGGATTTGCATAAATAAACAGACTCCTTATGTCAAATATGGACACCCCATCAAAGTCAAAATGCTTATGGCTCTTGACTAAATATGTGAAAGGCGGGCTAAAAACACAAGTTTGTCCTCAGGTACTATTTACCTCTTCCATTTTTTGGAACCGAGCGTCCATGTACAGAATCAAAGAGACATACGCAGAGACCAGGGCGACAATGGCGATGGTAGTGGCGATGTAGTGGCACCGGCCGAATGTGCGGCTGGAGTCTAAATACATGCATACACATATGACATATGTTTTACATTATTATTATTATCATTATCATTATCATTATTATTATTAAAGAAAATACAAGACAGCGATGACGACGCTTATATAAGCGCCGCCATCGAATAATAATTGTTTATTGCAAATTCTTGCCCGAGGGCTAATGGCAGAAACAGAAGAAATATGGTATAAAAACAGGCAATTAGTACATATGGAACTACTGATAACTACTAAGAAACTACTGGTAAAAAACTACTGGGTTTGACTTCTTTTTTGAAGACAGAGGAAGACAAAGGATCCCACTTTTTCTATAATTTGTGGGTTTTCGGATGTTAAGAGGAGAGTGGTTTTCTTTTCATTTGTATATGTGTGAAAGTTTGGGTAGAATTTAGAGGCTACGTCAAAGAGTTCATTTCGTTCATTGCTATAGAGGGTACAACTTGATATAAAATGCGTTTCGTCTTCCACCGTATTCAACGCACAATGTTTACAAATTCGTTCATACACTTGGAGCTTCTTGTACCGCCCTCTCTCAATTTCGAGAGGGTGTGCACTATATAATTCGTAATTTACTTATTGCAGAGCGATTGTTAAAATCAATTAAGTCCAGGTATTTTTCCATAGAATATGTTGTTTTACATTTTTTGTAGAACCTTAGCTTACCAGAATCAATATTTAACTTGTGGGAAATAGTTTGTATATACATATCAGAAATTCTTAACCTTAACATGGTGCATACAGATTTGATATCACAAGTAGAATTACACGAATAGAATAAATAAGAATATCCACTAGAATCTAATATTTCTTTTACACGCTGTAGTAATGTATGAAAAATCAAGAAAAGTCGTTACCTGTGCTTTTGTTCGCTGCCTTGTCATGTAAGTTTGCATCTCCTGCACCACAAACTCCGTCAGGGCGTGATGCGGTCTCATCATGATCATACGCCTTTCCCTTGTGTGAGGACGCCACATGTATGTCTGGGTTGTTCTCATACACGTGGTCTTCACCGTCGCTTGTGGTGTCCTGGTGGACAAAAGTGGCTTGGCGCGGCGGCTCGCCTGTTTGCCCGTTGCCGGGCCCGGTGGTGGCGGTACGGTCTGGCATTACTTGCCCAAAATTTGCACACTGTACCGGCAAGCAACTAGTCCGCAATCTTTAACAGTAAAAACTGGTAAATATGACAAATAATACTATGATTAGTCTGAACGCAAAATGTTTTTTTGTTGTTACAGTAGCTGTTCTCTATGCATGAACACGTGCTTTATGCGTATAGCATTTTAAGGTACTTCATTTCAAACGTTGTTTTTCGTCGCATTATAGACTAATTTTTATAGCTGTCAATCAATGCTTTGAAGTACACATATCAAAACATCCTTTAAAAGGGCCCGTGGGTTCTGATCTAATGATTTGATTAGGTTCACCCTGTACTGGCAGTTTGATTATACTTACCACGAGGAAAAATATCTGATGATTACAAACATTCGACACAGAACAGCCATCACAAAACTCCTGATACGTTCACACAAACTCCACATAGAAAAAGGCAGCCACAACCACATTCCTCTACAGCAAAGGATCTGCCAATTTTGTATTCTAGATAATGTTGAAGATGAATGCCATTTTGTAGTTTACTGCACATTATATAGGAGGATATATATAGAGGGATTCCCTCTATACTTATGTAATAGATAATTTCCCAAGCTTTAGACATTTAGACGGAATAGAAAAAATCGAATCCCTCATGAAACTTGACAAACCATGTATCATTAGCTCAATATGTTCGTACATCTTTAACTGCGTCAAGAAACGAGAAGTTGAACCGGTAAATAGTAGATCACATTAGTATGTATAGTTTGTAAGTGTTATCCCTGTTTATTCATGACCTGTACTTAACTTGTTAGAGCACAAACGTACAATAGGGTCTTTTATTCATTCATTCATTCATTATATATACACAATCAACAACTTTCAAAAATGTGTAGGTCAGGAGAAAAGCATTTCATATTTGAGCGGTTTATTACATGAATTCATGAAGAGCTAGACTACGTTAACAGTACATAAACATTGAATTTTGATTAACATTGAAATGGTACAGATTTCTGATAGTTGATAAAAGGTAAAAAAAAGATATTCTGCATAAGATGACTCATTTTAAAGCTTGGATGACTGGATTCTACATACTATGTTAAATGACTAGAAACTTAACTTCGTAAAAAAAGGTACATGTATTAAAAGTGAACGTACATGTATTAAACGTTATATGAAGTATGATATACCTTTCTTGAAGGTAGCGACTATATGCTAGTACATACATTGCTATTCATTGCCATTATTTTATCCCTATCGATGATATTAACAGATTGGCCATTCAGTAATAAACTGATCAATATATTGATTAATTAAGTAGAGGATGGATAGGTACATTGGTTGATTAATTGAGGCCTGAGGCCCCGACTTGCGAAAGGTAGTATTCGCCAACCCTACGGTTAGTTCAGTTATGTCCTTTGCTATGTCGACACTGAGGATGGATGGTGATTGGTCAGAAGGCTCTGAGGATGGATGGTGATTGGTCAGAACGTTTAATCACTTCAAATTTCCCGTCTCCATGGCGACTGCCGGGCGCTGCTTGGCGTGGTCCATGTTGTACGACGGAGCTGTCATGTCAAACCCTTTTCTCCGACTACGCATGCGCCTAACGACGCATGCGCTGATGGCGGCGATGACGCAGGCCAGCGCGACCACGCCCGCAATGATGCCCACGGTCTTTCCAGGGTCGTCTGGGAAAGGAGTGAATGAGCGGAGGAATGAATTGATTATGTTTACCAAAGGAAAGCATATAGTTTTTGCTACGTTTCCTCTTCTTCTTCTTCTTCCGTTCCAAAACCTCTGACCCGGCCAATGACCTGATTTGTTGACGTCTGTCACCATGGTAACTGGTGCTCGGTTACACCTTTTATAGCAGGAGGGATTTAGACTCATGTCTGACCATATATATGAATGTGTTTGAGTAAGCATTAACAGAGCAGGCCATATGCGAAGGTAAACGTCATGCATTTGCATTTGCAAATGTTACCTTTCTAGTTTATAAGACTGAATTCAGATTAAGGAAAAAAGGGTAGGAAGAAAGAATTCAAGAATGGCCAATGCCGGAATGAATAAATAAATGAATAAATAAATGAATAAATCGTCATTACATGGAATGAGGACTGAATATGCAATAAGATTTAGTCAGCGAATTCAAATAAGTGGCTAAGGGGGAATTTTATTGAATGAATGAATGAATGAATGAATGAATGAATGAATGAATGAATGAATGAATGAATGAATGAATGAATGAATGAATGAATTAATTAATTAATTAATTAATGAAACTCATCTATCCCTTACCTTCCGGTTCAGTACGTCTTGCACCATCACCGGTCGTGGCAGGCGGTGTGACTGAAAAATAAAGACATGTAAAAAGTTTAGAATAAATTATAAATGCGTATGTGTATAATCTCATGATGATATCACACAAGTTTACCCGCTAGGTTCTATTTTACAAACAGATCTTTTGGTGGCTGCAAGACAGTAAATTGGTAAGACAGTATGATACCATTTGCAGAAAAAACATCCGTCCTCACTGGCTGTACATAACCCAAAACATTTGAGTGGCTCCCATGAGACTTGGTTTGCGGTGAACACGAAGTAGATAAAAAATGAAGAAAACAAGGAGAAGTCGTAGACATCGTCCCTCCATGAAATAGCTTGTTATTTTGTAATCTTTTGGTGTATTTTAATAGAGATATTATGAGTCAAACTTTGTTTTATCAGCAGAATGATAGATGTCTATAGATGTCTATCCTTTAAGAATTTTGTTGTGGCACTTCGTATTGGAAGGGGTTGCCCAAGCTGTCATGTGCAGGCGTTTAGTGTCTTGTTACCATGGTTTGTTTGAGGTCAATGACCTCTCAAGCACAACATATTAACAAACCACAGATGACCCAGTTCCCTGCTGAATGACCGATTAAAGATAAGATATATTTCCTGCAGACATGGTCTAGAGGTAAAAATAGATTGGCCTGACCTGCCAGCTGGAGGTATAAACAAAAACACTCTGTACCAATTTGGGGTCAAACAGACCATCCTATTCTGAAATAGGGGTGAAAATGTGAAAATCCTTTTAAATAAGCAATGCAAATCTACGACAACCTGCTAATGCACGCTAAAACGCAAAGACAATCAGCGTCTACCCACATACCAAAAATGATCGCCAACCATCCACCGGGTTCTGAGATCATTCAACGCAAACAATCTGACATTGAGATAGCAATTCCGGTTCAAAGCAAACAGCTAGCGGGCCCAAATTTACATCACTAAACCATTGTAACCACAACTACATGTTACCTTAGCATCGCACACACGGACCATAACGTGCCAACAATAGAATAAAAAATTAAACTGCAGTACCAAGGTCAATCACCAGGTGCTCAAAGTCAACCTACACAATCTCCAAGGCCCCATCCATCAATCTGCCAAATATCATACAGTTCCTTCTCACCGATCTTCAGATATCAGACCAAACATGAAACGGAGTAAAAACAATACCCCCCATTTACATGGAGGGTAAAAAGTGAGCAAGGGGAAACAAGAAGTCTCGTACCGGCAGCCGAGGTGGGGCACGTGTCTGCAGGTGTCTGTGATGAGTTGATGACCTGCAGTCTCCCCTCCAGACCGACAGACAGCGGAGACCGCGCGGCGATGTACTCTATCAGGATGTCCGTGTCCAGATCACCTGGGATATGGTGCGCTGTCTTGTTCTCCGCTACCATGGTGTAGCCGTCCCCTCCGTCCGCCAGGAACGTCGGCATGATCACCCTGTAGACGGCAGACAGGTTCAGCGGGCGGAACTCCGGTACGAGACAGTCCGTGCTGCAGCGGGCGTCCACCTTCACCACCCTCCGTCCCGCAGGCTGGGCTTCGTCATAGGTGACTCGGAGACCTGCAGGCAATGGAAGGGACTTAGTTCTCCCAAAATAGCTGAGAGAAATTGACATTCTCACCCTTGATTTGTGGGGTCACGGATTTTACTAAACATAAAGGGTTCAATGTGATGCTGTTAGACTGTAGAACAAACCATCTAGGGCAAAGATCATTCGTGTCTTAATTTTTACTCGAACTTTGTTTCTTAATTTTTACTCGAACTTTGTTTCTTAATTTTTACTCGAACTACATCATACTAGTATCTAAAGGACAAAGTTTCTGTAAACTCGTCTAGTATCAAACTTGTAATTTCCGTGTTTCAACTTTGTAAATGTTACTTTAGGACTAGATAATGTAACAAAGGGTTTTGCTTCTTTATACAATGGCCGTGTTTATGTGAAGTCACCCAAACCGCGATTCGGGTATGTAACTCGCATTCCTCACATCTGGTCCACGTGCCACACATTCCTTTGAAACCGTGTCCGATCACAATTCGTTTGAGCTACATTTACTGTTGTTTGATGAAAACACGCAAGGTAGCGTGTTATTATTGTCAGAGGTCAAGGACCTGCTTGCTGATGCCCCCTCCCAGCGTATCTCGGCCGAATGCCGACGTGGTCCCGCCAGACGCAGTGAAGCTCGTCCTAGAACGGACACATTATTTGACCATTATACTGCTATTTAAGTTGCTGCCACGTAAAAGTTGGTATTGCATATAAAGAAAGAAATATCATCCCGTAATCCATGACCAGGCGAAGTCACATTGAAATCACCTTGCGTTCAGACGCAAATGGCGATGTGGGAAAACCGATTCGAAACCACCTCTAGAAGTGGTTTGGGATCGAGGGCGCTTTCAATGTGATTTGGAGCGTTCAGATGGAGCCACTGAAACCGGCTTCGGGGTAAACCACATGTAAAGCGCCTTGGGTGACTTCACATAAACACGGCCAATATCTTGCGAATATTCTACCAACGCACCGGACACCTGGAGGAACCTGGGGTTGCCGATCACACTGGCGGAGTGCTCCAGCATCCGCATGACGTCATCCCCGCGAAGCTCCACGATGTCGATGGTGTTCTGGAAGGGCAGCGTTCCCACAATGTCTCCAACTGTGATGGAACCTGTAAACATTTCATAGAAAATAAATATAAACAAACAAAAAATAAATAAACAAAAAATAATATGTGAGGAACTTCCATTATAGCAACATCATGGTGCGAATCAACTGTGACGGAGGATGCCACAAGCTTTCAGCCATCGCTGACCTGTGTACAAAGTCACGTGACTGATGTGTTGGGTCAGTAATACTGAAGAGAGTCATAGAGTTGGACGAATATTCAACGTGTGTACATAGGAACAACGTCTGACATATACTGAGCGTTTCCTTGTGTAGTAGTAATACTAGTAGTGATAGTAGTACTTCGCAGTAGTAGTAGTAGTAGTAGTAGTGGTGGTAGTAGTAGTAGTGGTAGTAGTACTTCGCATAGTAGTAGTAGTAGTAGTGATAGTAGTACTTCGCAGTAGTAGTAGTAGTAGTGATAGTAGTACTTCGCAGTAGTAGTAGTAGTGATAGTAGTACTTAGCAGTAGTAGTAGTAGTAGTAGTTGTGACAGTAGTACTTCGCAGTAGTAGTAGTACATGTAGTAGTAGTAGTTCAAAGTGGATTATTTTCTTCAAATTATAAAGAATCTTTCTAAAACGCATACGCTGAAACACAATGAATGTAGATGTAAGTAACTTTACCCTGGGTTATGGTTGAACGGATCCCACCAGCGTTGTGTACGGCGATGCCGACGTTATTCCAACCGACTTCATCCGGATGTTTGTTATTCTGGTGCAACATCGAGTCTGTGATCAGGTTACCTGGTGGCAAAATACAAAAAAATGGCGCCATGATTACGTCGTCTCTGGCAACGCTCACAACTCACGAAATATTGCGAGATTTGATGTTTTACCAAGTGTTCGCCTGCGTAAACTAATTTTTTTGTCTTGGACCATATGAAACAGACTTGAGGTACATGTAAATATTTTTACGACTACGACGAGTTTTACGACTGTGCTATGCATATTTATGGCTTCACCTCTATGTGCAGACCTGTCATTACACCCAAATCAGCTGAAAATTGGTATGGGTATGCTTTATATATCTACCAACAACAATTCATTATAATCTTTGGCATGCAACCCTTTAACATTGAATAATTTGGGGCTTTTGACTGTTTTCTATGCCAAATTATGAAGTATACTTACTGTATAGAATGACATCATCAGTAAGGAATGCAGAGAGCAACCGCCAATAGGCATGCAGCTATTGAGATAGTAAGGCAGTTGTAATCTTCTTGCTGATTGGGTGCTGGGTTAAATTGGATTAACTCATTTGGGCCAGGGCTCAATGCCCAAATATGGGCAGCAGGTGCATGCCTGCGTGTTTGCAGATGTGTTTGCTGATTGGTTGTTCCCTTAATTACTTTACTGCTAAATGAACACCTGCGTATGGTTCCACATACTTATAATAAGAATAATTACTTTGCCTTTTTACAAGTACTGGCCAGGAAAAGAAGTCTGTAGGGTTGTAAATCGGTGGACACATGTTGTAAAATGTGGTGAAGCCATGCTGTATTCTATACAAAGCATATGTCGGCCTTTCTACTTTAGTTTAAAGTCATTGCTGAAATCTGACTACAAAAACAAACATTTGATACGTACCGATATTGCACTCTCCGAATCGACAGCTGGTTCCCTCCAAAACGACGTGCGTGTTGCCGATACTCTGCGATGTCTTGTTGATCAGGCTGGCCTGCAGGGTCTGCACCAGCGCAGAGACGTCAGGATCTGTCCCACAGAAGGGAAAGTCGGAATTACCGTGGCCCATAAGGACAACTTTCGTTGTTCACGTAAACTAGCTACTCACGAAACTTTCCTGTGCGCCGTTCACAAAATGGCTTTTGCAGAAAAAAAGTTATCATTGTGGGCCACCGTACTGAGTGATATGTGTAGTAAACTTTAGTGAAATTTCAGCACAGTGCAGAAACAGTCTGTATAATGAATGAACATTTGAAAAAAACGTCTGGGCTACAAATGTCTCTTGTGTTCTTTACTTTGTATATAGAACGAGTAGTAGAACCTCAGCTCACCTTTCGGAACAGTGTCGTCTAACAGGATGGGGTTCCCCTCCCAGTGGACCAGCCCTCCGGCGTCATCAAACCTCACCTTCAGGTAACCCAGATACTTCCCGAAGGCGTAGTCCTGCACTACCAGCACCGGGCGCGAGGGGGCGTGGATAGGGCGTATCACCACCGGGTAGTTACCGGCGGGGTCCTCTATATTTGGTGCTTGGCCTAGGATAAACATTGTGAATTCAATTGCGTTGTGGGCAGTCAAAATTAAAGGAAAATGCATCTGTTCTACCAAAAAGTGTAAGGAACAACAACTCCATCAGGAGTGCATAGATGTTATATATTGTGTGACTTTTTTTATTTGATAGCAGCACTTCATTTGGAAGCTACGCACCTGAGGCGTCGCCAAAAATGCCTTTCACGGCACACTCATATATGAGAACACTCCTATCATACATGATTCTGAGTCGAAGTCATCAACTGCTTTTGTCAATGAAAGAATTTTCTGGTCTCATGTACCTTATAGAGCTGATATAGTTGTCAAAATTCTGCGTTTCGTCCTATTCTGTGTAATGTTACCATTCTCTAGAGATAGCCCTTTGCAATTACTATCCATATAGCCCTTCGGTAGTTGAGCAGACCTAGCTGCTTTTCACTCACAAACAGAAAATAGGGAAGCAAAGTAAAATGAATAGATACTTCAAACCCAACGACTATCACTAAACCGTTTAGTGTAAGGGTGTGACACCCACCTGTGTAGAGGAAAGTGTTGGTGTGCCCGCCTATCACGATGTCCACACCCCGCACTCGTGACGCAACCTCTGTGTCAACATGGATACCTGGAGGGGGGGGCACAGGCATTGAAACGTGTAAGGCTATAGTGGTGAGTCAGTACCACGGACATGCATGTCCTCCTATGTACGAGTCAGTACCACCGACATGCATGTCCTCCTATGTAGGCGTCAGTGCGAAGGACAGACATGTCCGCCTGTGTACGAGTCAGTACCAAGGACAGGCATGTGCGCCTAGGTATGAGTCAGTACCACGGACAGGCATGTCCATCTATGTACAAGTCAGTACCACGGACAGGCATGTCAATCTATGTACGAGTCAGTACCACGGACAGGCATTGTCCTCCTATGTACGAGTCAGTACCACGGACAGACATGTCCACCTATGTATGAGTACGTACCAAGGACAGGCATGTCCACCTATGTACGAGTCAGTACCAAGGACAGGCATGTCCTCCTATGTACGCGTCAGTACCAAAGACAGGCATGTCCGCTTGTGTACGAGTTAGTACCACGGACAGGCATATCCATCTATGTACGAGTCAGTACCACGGACAGACATGTCCACCTATGTACGAGTTAGTACCACGGACAGGCATGTCCACCTATGTACGAGTTAGTACCACGGACAGGCATTTCGATCTATGTACGAGTCAGTATTACGGACAGGCATGTCTACCTATGTATGAGTCAGTACCACAGACCGACTTGCCCTCCTATGTATGAGTCAGTACCACGGACAGGCATGTCCACCTATGTATGAATCAGTACCACGGACAGAACGCATATCCCTTTGTCATATTGTTCAGGTATAGGTAAAGGTCCGGACCTATACCTAAACCTCTGTTCTTGTACCTGATGTTTAGATACGCAACACTAACGGGAATGCATCGTGACTGACAGAACTAGAAACACATGACCTACCCGCATGACCCAGGGCGATGACCTTGTTGACCCCCTGCTGAGTCAACCTGTCCACCTCAGCCTGCACTGACGTCACCACTGACTTAAACGACACGGTGTCGCCTACAGGTGCGGGAATGTTGTCTTAAGTTTTGCATTCATCATTTCGATGGTATTTAACCTTAAGAAAACAAGTGGTAACACCAAGGAGCTTCAAATACATGTTTGAATCTCCTTGGTAGCACTGACACACAGATACATATTTCATATCAAAACGTACCCATGAAATCATCAAAACATGCCTATAAAATCTCGTAAACGGACGTCATCGCCATTTCAAAAGTTAACGGTCGATGCCATATCAGTAAATGGTCGACGCCATATCCGAGCGTGTCATAACTTTTTTGAGAGGCAAATATATTGAAAACGTATAAAAAGCAACATTTCAACTACAAATGTACACAGGGGCTTTAAAAATCGTAAAAAGATATTTGTGAAAGAGCTCAAGTTCGGACTCGAACCCGGGTCAAAAAAGGCTAATTCTAAAACCCTAATGCTCTACACCATGAAAAGGTGTTGACGGAGCGTTCTAATACACGTAGAGTGTGCCATCAAGTTCTGCCATATGGCATCGACCGTTTTGTTTCAAATGGCAACGACCATGTACGAGACAGAAATAAGCGTCTGCTACGGCACCACTGTCCGTTACCATGGTGACAGACGTCTGGTACAGGTCATTGACGTCACATGTTTGGAGAAAAAGAAGAGGAAAAAGAAACAGAGCAAGGTAAACATAACCAATGGCTGACCTGGTTTAGAAATGGTGGGAGTGTCCTCGGTGGTGTATCCCACAATTCCAATCCGCTCCCCACCTACGTTCAGCGTCACCGACCGACTTGTTAAGGAACAGGGGAAATATTGCTGAAATATTGCTGTATTTAAATGTCTAAATATTGACCCAAGAAGTCCATACAAAAATGAATGGGAAGCAGTCCAAAATTTGTGTTCACCCAAGGCTTAAGGCCATACTGATTTGTTCATATGGACTACATAGCCACGCAGGCATCAATTTTAACTGTTTCCAAACAATTCCTACACCCTACAAAGAAGCAAGTTGAAGAGTGAGCAATTGCATGATAAACCATAAATTTAAGAAAAATATAAGAAAACAGATGGTAGTGCATGTTGTAGAATGCATTTTTCTATCACAATTTTTTGCTATTTTCATCAATACAACAAGGCTGAAAATGTATTCTAAAGCCTAAACGAAGTTTTCCAAAGGAAAACATGTGAATATTATTTGCTTGTGTTCTTATCCATCTGCCTGTTTGTTTGTTTGTTTGTTTACCTGAAGAGAGACTGGAACTCCGGTTCCCTGGTGGCATCAATGTTGGCGCTCAACACGGTAAAATTCGTCAGACGGAGAAACCTGTTCAGCTCCGGTACCCCGTCATCAAACTCGTGATTCCCGATCGCCTGAAACAAACGTAACAGTAGCATGGAAGTTCATCTGTGTTGGTACAAGTCTTTATGAAATAAAGACTTAACTTTACTAGTAACTGCTAACAATGCAATGAATTGGGACTTATATATATATAAACCAAATTTTCGGCTGACTCCTTCAACCTTATTCACGGAATGGACCCGTCTACTCTTGGAACGCGACGTCAGAGACACGTGACCGTAGTAGCGGGACATACGTGCCAGATAACTTGTGTCGCCCCCCGTCTCTGTTCAGGGTAGGTCTGTTAGCTCTTGTGTAGATCGCTTATGTAGAAAATTTGGAGTAAGTCCCAATTCACTGCAGTGTTGTGAGAAAACATTCGGGCCGGCCATAGCAATATATATGTGGAACGTAGTGAGAATTTCTAGAATGCCCTTCAAATATCCAGGAATATTCTCAGAATTTTCAGTCACTCCAAAAGGGGGAAGAAAAATTGGCCAGCAGAGTCAGTTCGTGGGCGCGCAAATGAATTCTACAGTGACCAAACTCCCCTTGCTAGTTATTCCCCCGATTCCTATTTGGCTGAATTTTACTGTTTTGTGAACCCATGTTGTTGGTCTGGTAGAGACCATGTGTGACACCGACGCCAGGCTACCCTGGAATCCAGAACTCGTTTTCCGGGCCGCAAGAGCCCTTCGCCCGTTGGTGTAAATTACCGCTACGGGGGAGTCTAGCCCGGGGGAGTTTGGCTGGCCGGACAAACCCCTTCGGGCTCAACTCCCCCGTAGCGGTAATTTAGGCAGGCGGGCGAAGGGCTCTCGGCTGCCGAAGGAAAACGGCTAACGGCCCGATACTAGTTTGGCATCCAGGGTAACGCCATGCATGCATATCCATCTCTGAATGTTCTTTGAAACTTCAACTAGTCTCCAACGCTGCAATATTCATTCTGAAATCACAAACTCCTGTCATGGTACAGTGTATGGAAACTTAATAGGATATGGTGGAAAGTACGTAAGCGTTACTTTTTAATATCACTGAGAATGTTTGTTGACAAAACATTCTCAGCACGGACACTTCCACTGAAGCAAATCACCCTTTCTTCCTCCGTACACCACCACCTAGAACAACTTCACTATGGAACAAGCTTAAGCTACCACATGATTATTTCCCATATGGGTATAACCTTACACTTTTCAAGTCTAAGGTCATCAAACATCTGTCCTCATTGGCTGTACAGTAGCCCAAAACATTTAAGTGGTTCCATTGAGCCTTGTTTTGTGGTGAACTATTTAAATAATACCAAAATATAAATTAGGGAAGGGCCAGGAAGTGTCTGATGCTAAACATAGATTTCCTCACAGGTTTCCGCATTCCAGCAGGACTAACAATAGCGGGTGGGGCTGAGGGGGTGGTACACGACGTTGGGCAGATACGTATTACTAATAGGTGTTTAACATAGAGATCCCAGTTACAAAATTTTAATGCATTTTTTTGTTGTGACATTGTGGCTTTGAAAAAAAAAGGTAAATTGAGGTACATTCAAAGTCAGGTGGAATGTGGCGAAACCAGAAAAAGTAAGAGATCATATTTAGTAACGCTCTGTGTGCATGTATAGTTCGAATGTTCATGGGTTTCTAGGACCTTTAATATAAGCAAAGCCATTTTACTTGTAAAACGTCCTTTGTCTTACATGCATACCACCCATTCTTCGTTAACGTGTGCAATTGGGGTTTGAACATGGTGAAAAATAAAGTTTCTTGCGTAATGGGCTTAACGTGTTAATGCATTCTGTATCTGTATCTGTACAGCCGGTATAACCGCCTTTCGGCGTAACACACCAGCACACCGCCATTGTACTATTGTTCACTGTCCCAAACAAGTTTTGGAAGGTGCTAGGACTTTTGAGATATTGACTGTTTATCGCTGTGATGTTACTTATATTTTTTATGATATTAAAAAAAACGTGTTAAGCTACTGGTGTGACGTCTTTTGCTCTGCTAATTCATGAGTTCGAGCAGTTTTTCTGACTTGTTTCCAAGCGTTGTGAAATGTAGAATGGTGCGTGTGCGCGTGCGTAACAGCACGGGTTCATTGAGCTACAAAACCTGGATTGATACCTAATGACATGTTTTGCTTGGTGCCGCGAACCCTACACCTTGACTTGACAAACAACTTGAAGAAATTAGATACTCCGATAGTAAACACGCGCACACACACACACAGAGAGAGAGAGAGAGAATGAGAGAGAATGAGACAGACAGACAGACAGGTAGGTATATAGACACACACACAGAAATAGACATACACACGACAAGTCATGTTGCTAGCTGTGGCCTTGGCCACGTATGGCAGGGGCCCTGTCACATTTGTAATACGATACCTATAGCTTTACGACAGCAAAGTAATGGCGTTCGTGAAAACATACAGTCGTGGCTCTGTTGTACACATTTTAGCTGTCTTAGGAAAGATTGATCGTTGATCGTTGTTTATGTCATATAGGCTCGTTAGAAATCGTGCTACGAATGTGACAGTGCCTTCTGGAACATACTAGTAGTAAACCAAAATTTAAAAGGCCAGACGTCACCTACCATGGCATCGTAGGTAACTTTGTTCATGAGCTGAGCCACGACGGGACTCTTGAAGAAGTAGTACCACAGCGTCCCCTGGAACTGGTCCCCGGCGTCCAGGAACAGAACGTTGTCGTCCCTGCCCCGCACCTCCGCGACCTTGGCGCCCAGCCGGGCGAACCCTCCGTAGCACGGGCGGCCGGGGCGGCACCTGCCTCCGAAGGCGTTCAACTCCTCGACCCGGGCGTGCACGTCGTTCGTGTGCAGGATGGTCAGGTTAAACGACTGGGCGGACTTGGAGAGGAAACTACCGCACAGAACAAACGCGAAGGCTACGAAAAGTGGAAGCGCCATCGCGACACACGTTCGGGCACACACACAAGTTACGCTCCGCACACGGCCACACACACACACCGACTTAGACAACTGGTTTTAAGAAAGACGAGGCGTCTGTGATACACCTTCTTTCTACGTAAGCATTTGCATAAAAACAAAAGGTATCTTTAGAGCCTGGAGCGTAGGCGATCGGATTCATGACCTGTAAGTCCTTTCAGATGACCTGGAAGTTATAATTACTGCCCTTTGGTTTAAATTTAAGCTTAAAACGTTGTACATGTATGTTTTGAAATGTGATAACAGGTAACGAGGATTGAAAGCATTGATGTTGTTGTTGTTGTTGTGCTTTAATCTATTCTTGAAAAAGTTTGTATATAAACAGTTACGTTTGTTCTTAAACTAATTGTTTTCATGGAAGGCACATGTGCGCTTCCGCTCAGTACACTAAGTTATAGTGGCGTTTAATACCCGTGGGCATAACATGTATGAATTTTGGTGCTTAGGTCTCTTCGCGATCTAAGCATTGTTATTTCGGACCACCCGTTGAAAACTACTGGTGGTTTACCAAGAAGAGGACGTTTACATGTACCAGTTTTATTTCGCCTGGTTTGATACTTGTATCTGTCAAAAGCTACAAAAGGAAGCGAGATATTGCCATGTACTTCTAACTGTTTTTTTTTCAAGGAAAACACGCTGCTGTCCACGGCTATGTACCCAAGGCAGGCGGTTTGACTTGTAAGTACAACATAATGGCTTTTCTGACTGCCCATCACAATTACTACTTCAACCAATGATAACAGGGTAATTAGCGGCTCGACCAATGAGAGAGTGGTTGCATGTCGACCGTCAAATACTTCCATTGTTCATGTTTTGACCGGCCGAGGTGGGCCGGTCTACTCTATGGGAAAGCTAGACATGCAGCACACTTCAAAATAGCGTGTTCCCCCAGGCTTCGGGAGGCGGCTGAAAGAGTAGAAATCGGTCAAATAGAGAGATAACTTGGTCCCTTTTAGAGAGTACATTTTGCCGGTGTCTCCCGAAGCCTGGTAGGGGTTAACACATTCCTACTAGCGCTAGCGCTCGCGATCGCTCAGCAGCCAAACCTCTGACAGATCACTTGACGAATCTCATGGATTGAGAACGTTGTTTTTGACGTTTTGTGTGGTTTTGTTGTCTTTGTGGAGCTGCTTTGTGTGGTACTTGTTGTATCATATCACATTTATGAAATTAATTGTCACACAAATAAAATTTGGGTCGCTCAGTGACTTCAGTTTGGTTGAAAACGGGCCCTTAGTATGGCCACCCTTTTGTTTTTTCCGTCGGACTACAGTACTTGTTAAAAATCCTGAATTTAACTTTATAATCAACAAGTTTAGCTCATCGTATATATAGGCTCTAATTTGCCGTAATTTACCTTACTTTATCTTAACCAGGAAAAGGAAGTCATTAGCCAACAATTGTCACTTTTTTCCTGCTTATAATAAAATGCATTCGAGGAAAAAGTCACTGCCGCCTGACTAAATGTTCATTGCCCTGGGGGCAAGGCTTTGTGTGGCGAAGCCTCTACCAGGCTTCGGGAGGCGACTGGAAAGAGTAGAGATCGGCCAAATAGAGAGATAACATGCCGAGGGGATCCGGGAGTTGGCCTGCTGGAGGGTGGCATGTTATCGCTCTATTTGGCCGATTTCTACCCTTACCAGCCTCCTCCCGAAGCCTGGTAGAGGTTTGATGGCGGCACACTTAGTACTTTACGATCGTTTAGTTACCCGAGACTACACCCATTCTATAAACTGTTTCTCGGATCACCAAATTCGCTAATTAGGCCACAGCAAGTAATTTTTATGGATGATATCAGCGCGCACTTTAATTTTCGCCTGATTTTGGAAAATCGAGGCAGTTCGAAATAGCCTCCGTAGCAGGCTTATAGAACTGTGGGTTTGGTGGTCTTCGGCTGTTTTCTGATTAGCTCAGTTCTAAAAACGGGGGAAATTCAACCAGGCCGGCTATGTTGTCTATATGCAATCAGAAAGTAGCACATAAAAGGTCCCGAAGACCCCCAGTTTTTGGCATGCTGTGGAGGCTACGAAATCTCGGCGATTCACACAATCCAACAGGTGTCAGCAGTGCTGGGGTGAACTCTGACCTTTCGTGACGTCATCGGTGACGTCATGCAGCGCGGGGTTCCCCTTTTTCATTTCCGGGTTTGACCACGACTTTGAGGAAGTGTGCACGTTTTCTGAGGTAGGTGTAGCCGGTTTTAGCGATATTTCTAACTTTATGGGGGTGTAACTAGGCCTGGTGGTTTTCTGAAGGGTTAGTTTGTGCGTACAGGTACGATAGAAAGGAGAGAAACAGTCTAGTATGTTTTAAGTGGTCTGTTGTTGTTTTTAGGGCACTTTTGGGAGGCAGCTGTCACTTCTTCCTTGAAACCCCAAGCTTCATGGTCGCTGTTGTTCTTCTTAGTTCTCGTGCTTTCAGTCCATTCCAAAAGGGGTCAGTATGAAAATATTTTAAAGACACCCAAAGCAGTAAAAGTGAAATTTCAAAGGCAACTTTCTGTTATTTTTTTAATTTTAATGAATCAACAATATCCCATAGCAATAGATATGTGACAGAGTGTGAGTCAATGTCAATGACAGGAAATCGTATTCAAAAGCTAGTTCTAGCTATCTTGGTGGTACATTTGTTACAAATTAAGGGACTCCAAACTCCTCGTGTATTTTGTCTGGGGGCTACTTCAAACGCTTAAATTAAATAAACTTGATAAACATGATAACGAAATTGTGCCAAGAAATGTCAACAGCAAACAGCAATGTCAGATTCCCTTATCCAGGATATCTTTTGTTTTGCCAAACTGAAATTGTGTTTGATGCCTTTAACACTGCCGGGACACTGCCGGGACACTTTTTTTTTTACACCATTTCTCTCTCTTTCACTTCTTTGACAGACCTTCGATGAATATGGTTACGGCACATAGCTACAAATAGTTCAAGAGAAGACTCAACCAGTGCAAGAGTTAAAGGTGAGTTCATAGGTACCATGATGGTATTGTTAGAACTAAAAACTCTCTGAGTAAAGAGATGGTAACAGGTGTTGGGTTACATAATGTTGCAATTTTATTGGAGTAGGGATTTATACTCCTGTCTGACCATATATATGAATGTATTTGAGTAAGAATTAACAGAGCAAGTTTTAACAGAGCAAGAATTAACCATATGCGAAGGTAAACATTATGCATTTTGCTTTGCAAATGTTACCTTTCTAGTATAATCTTTGTTCTCTACAGGCCAGTCTTCAGAGGCTAAGATTAATAAGAGTTGAAGGGTTTGGAGAGTTGCGACACCATGCCGCTCCCCTCCCACCAGCCTATCAACCCGTCCATCAACATCTGTGACATCAAGCCGTACTCCGTGTTCAAGGATCTGTGCAAACTGCTGGACCAGCCTCCGTGCAGCTGGAGGAACCTTCTGGATGTCATCCCCGACAAGATATATAAGTAGGGTTCGCCAAAAAGCAGTTACTCAAGCATTACTGGATATGATTTTGAAAACGTCAGACGTTTCAGCTAGTATCCACTAGCTTTCGTCAGTGACTGAGAGACCAGAGGGGAAATGCAGGTTTATAAGCACAACCTATTGATTGATATGCAAATAAAGTGAAGACAAATATTTGGAAGTCGAAAATGGAACAAAAGTCAGACACGTCAAGACAAGATAATGCAATTAATGCACTTTATTTGCATATCAATCAATAGGTTGTGCTTATAAACCTGCATTTCCCCTCTGGTCTCTCAGTCACTGACGAAAGCTAGTGGATACTAGCTGAAACGTCTGACGTTTTCAAAATCATATCCAGTTGCTTGAGTAACTGCTTTTTGGCGTATCGTATTACCTGGATGTCTAACCTTCATCAACGTATAAGTAGGGTTAAGTACTACATTGTACTAGTATGAGGGCCAGCATGGGGGGGGGGGGGGGGTGTAGTGATTACGAATTATGCAAACTTTTTGCCGCCGATTACGAATTACGTTAAAGTCTCAGAGCTGATTACGACTTTACGCTTGGCATGTACTATTACGAATTACTTTGATTTTTTGGGGAGGCTGCCTATGGATTACGAAGACTAAAAAGGCCTCATTACGCCTTAAGAAAAAGGGCATGCAGGCCCTCCTACATTGTACTAGTATGAGGGCCTGAATTGGGGGTAGTGATCAGAAATTACTAAAACTTTTCGCCGCCAATTACGAATTACGTTTAAGTCTCAGAGCTGATTACGACTTTACGCTCTGCGGTTAATACTATTATGAATAACGTTGATTTTTGGGGAGGCTGCCTATGGATTATGAAGACTAAAAAGGCCTGATTACTCCTTACGAAAAAGTGCATGCATGAATTTAAAGGCCTGCATTGGGTGGGGTGGGGGCAACTTAGCACCTGTCACATACGTATAGCCGAATATGACCTCCAGAACAGTCTAGCCAAACTCCTCACAACCAACGGGAGCAAGGTCGACTGTGGTTGGCTGGTGTTCGACCAAGTCACCTACTGTTAGACTATGTCAAGCTTGGGTAAAATGCTCTCAATTGGAGTTAATTACAATATGTGAATACCAGTAGTGAATCTAAGCTCAGATCCTGAAATCTAACTTTTACTCTGAGACCCAAAAGTCTGAACTCAGACTATGAAATCTGAACTCAGACGCTGATATTATCCTCAGGAAACATGAGATTGAGCAGCAGTTTGGTTTAGCGACTCTACAGAGTGGAGGCAGTCCCAGTAAACTGCTGTTACAGGACCTGGGCAGGCGGGGGAAGACTGTACGACAACTCATCTCATACCTGGAGAAACTACAACACGAGAGGGCACTCATGCTCCTCAAACAAGAAGGTACGGCTGATAAAAATCTTTAGCAAGAGAAGAGATGAAAAATAGAGGTAGAAATAATGGAAGAACTGTAAAGGTGAAAGAATCAAGAAAGGATCTGATGAATAAACATGGAGGAAAATTAATAATCAAATAACATGTATTATAGAAAATAGGAGAGAATGAAAGCAGCAATGAATGAAAGATGGAAAAAGAATAAAACTAGAAAGGCAGCATTTGTAGAGCAAAATACATATTACCTGTTAATGTTTACCTTCACATGGTCTAGCCTAACAAACTACAGTACTGTCCTGCTTATTCTTTCACAAACACATTCATGTTACTCGACTGTGGTGACAAGCCCCTCCAACTCTGTCCTGCTACATAATGTAATCCAACAGCAGTTACCTTGATGACATGTGAAAGGAGGACATAATTACTGCACTTTTTTGTACGAAATCTTTTTACAGTGACAGTTTCTTTCCCCGTACGGCCAAGCTTTGGAATTCCCTCCCTGACAAGTGTTTCCCACCAAACTACAATCTACAAGCTTTCAAATCAAACGTTCACCGCCATCTCTTGACATAGCCATGTTTCTCTCATATTTCTAGTTCGATGCCAAGAAGTGGTCGTATAGGCATTGCATTGAACCACTCTGTTAAAAAAACAAACTTTTCCCTGCAGAAGCATTGCAGATCACGCGGCAGCCCGAGGCTGTATCAGCCATGGAGGGGGACACGGTAGAGCTGAAGTGTCAGGCGGTCGGCTTCCCGTATCCACGCTACCAGTGGTACCATGGCAACCAGGAGATCGCCATGGGAACGGACAGTGTGCTGCGGATCGAGGAGACCCGTCCTAAAGACGCGGGGCAGTACATCTGCAGGATCCACAAGGTGTCTTCCAAGGACCCCAGGAAGCCGCAGAGCTACGTCTTCACTGAGTGGGTGGAGCTGACGGTCATTCCTGCAACAAGTAAGATGTGGATCATGTGTAAATTTTGTTTCAGACTACATTGTAGCAAACTGTGTTAACACTGTAATAGTGGGGGGTTTATAGGCGCTACCAACTGACCCGGCCGACGGGTCTAGACCTTTCAGCAGAGTGGTTAGAGCGTTGGAGTCTGAAGCTGGTGCTCGGGAGGTCATGGGTTTGAACCCTGAACCAGGACCATGAGGGTTTTTATCTGTTTCTACTCGCTCCTCCTAATCCTGTGGTTCCCACACCAGCCCTGAGAGTTATGGCAAATTTAAGAATCCCCGCTCCAGGGATGTCGAATTCAGAAGATTCGAGGACGAATCTTGAAAAGAGAAGGGGAAGTAGTGTAACAGTGGGGGGTTTATAGGCGCTACCAACTGATAATATTCTTAGACTAATATTTCTGATGATTTTGTTCCAGATGCTTCAGTTCAGTATGACAACCCTCCCACCATTGTCGTTCACCCCTCCCCTGTAATATAAATATTATTTTTACTCTACTATTTCTGATGATTTTGTTCCAGATGCCTCGGCCCAGTACGATGACCCCCCCCACCATAGCGGTGCACCCCTCCCCTGTAATATGAATATAACATTGTAATATTTCTGATGATTTTGTTCCAGATGCCTCGGCCCAGTACGATGACCCCCCCACCATTGCCGTCCATCCGTCCCCGGTACGAGTGGAGATGAACAGACCCGTGAGTCTGTCCTGTGGAGCGCGGGGAAAACCTGCGCCGTTCTACCAGTGGTACAAGGACAACACGCTGCTACAGGGGGAGACCAGGAGGGAGATATATGTGAGTTGTGGAATACACATACATTATGTAACAGTGGGGGGGTTATAGGCGCTACCAACTGTACATGTACCCTTTTAGCCGAGTGGTTAGAGCGTCGGCGTGTGGACTGGTGCCCGGGTTTGGTCGTGGGTTCAAACCCCGGCCCGGGACCAGTCACTGTGGTTTTTATCTGTTTCTACTCGCTACTCCTGTTTCTTACAGTGGTTCCCACACCGGGAATCAAACCCGGGCCTTGGGGATGAGATTTATCTATTTCTACTCGCTCCTCCTGTTTTATACAGTGTTTCCCACACCGGGAATCGAACCCGGGCCTTAATGCTTGGTGGTGAGATTATTCTGCTGCTGGCTTCCCTGTCTAAGGGGTGGGCAGCAGTCAGCTGGACTGGACTCCACGTCTCCATGTGACACAGTGGAGTGGGTCAATGTTGGACAGTCCACACAATTCTAATGTCATTTTGGATGCACTCCATCCATGTCTTCTTTGGTCTACTATGACCTCTGTTGCCTGGCAACTGCAATTCTGTGATGGTGTTGATGCAGCCACTGGCACGCTTGACGCGCCCAAACCACCGGAGACAACGAGATCGTAGCACCGACAAATATCAAAGACAGATTCAGATTCAGATTTTATTACCAATGACATAGCAGGTACAATATAAAATCAACACCTGAATTGCGTCATTGCTTACAGATCCGCCTTTAAAATCCAAGTATCAAATTCATAATACATGATAAAATACAATTCTAAAAGTCATATCAGGAATAAGATATAAAGGGATATCAGGTAACCTATTTACAAAATGTTTCTGGTGAGAGCAGCAGACACGTACATGTACGAGCGTGTGTTACAGGTCAGCTCAAACAAACTCAGTGCTCTAAGGATTACGAATACAAGAAGTTTTAACAAAGACATTAGCACAAATGCTCCAGCCCCTGGTTTGTTACTGATTGATGTATGATGATGCATGAAGTATGAAGTATGACAAGGAAAAGGCCTCAGACCAGGATTTGTACCCTGTCTGGACTGATGCATGTTTTATTGGTTTATTTCCCCAGTATGACCAGGCCAAGGCGTCTGACCAGGGAGTGTACCGGTGCCGAGTGTGGAACAGGGGAGGGGAGAGGTGGTCACAGGGAGCTGAGGTCACTGTGGGTCAGTATGTGTAGTTTGTAGTGCTTTAAGCTGCATTTATTTAATACATTAGGCCACACCAATTTAATTTCTTGGTTAACGGATTTTTGTAGAAAAATAATGGAGCGGGCAAAAAAATAATAAAAAAATAAAAACAGGCCTAGGCATCCTATTATGGCCCAAAATGGTACAATAGGAGCCATGAAGTCAATACACCAGGCTGGTTCAAAATTTTTGAATTTTTAATACTATGCATTGAAAGATGAAAAAACTGTAACAACTAGGAAGAAAAGGACTGTTTTCGACTGTTCAGGGCAAAATATGAGCATTTTGCTGTTGATTCTGAATTTTTTTTTTGCAAATCAGAAAAAAATGAAGCGGGCAAATCTGTTAACCAAGAAATTAAATTGGTGTGGCCTTATATATAAAAAGTCAATTTTCTGGACATTTCTTTACAATTTCAAGTAAGTTGAATCAACCCTACTTTTGGTGCTAAAATATGATGCCTTACAAGAGTGTGTTCACAAGCTAGAAAAACAGTGTCAGCCATGTTTGTTTACATACTTAGTATTTTGTGGTGGTACCACAACCTGATAGTGCTGTTGCATGATGCTAACCAATGGTTTTCTTTCCCCTTCAGTGGTACCTGCTGTGAACCAGTCCTGTGCTCCAGGTATGTGTACCTTTTTTATCACATCTTCATTCTTTCAACAAGAAAAATGCCACAAGCTTACTGATATCTGTGAGGCAAAAATGCATTGTCACTAGTGCTGCATACCGGTTCACTGGACTTGGATCCGGACTTGTAAGAATGTTTAGGTTCAAGTCCAAAAACCTAAAAGTCAAGAACCGAGTCTGGACTGATTACCATAAAAGACCATTTCACATACCCCTTTTCTTTCCAAACCACCTAAAACCTTCCGTAGATTGCAAAATCTTTGCTGCAAAATGAAGAAAACATTGCCATCGGGCATTGTCAAGTGTCGGCCTCCATGTTATGTGGCCAAAGTTTCACCCAGACAACATTGCAAGGTTGCCAACATGCAATTTGTATATGCCATGGGTTTAAGTCTGGAACTGAACCTAAACCTCTTGACTTGAATCCGGACCTGAACCTAAATGTGGGTTTAGGTATATATGCAGCACTAATTGTCGCTGACATAAAACAGTTACTTGCTTTGTATTATAGTCTGTACCAAAAAAAACATAAAGGGCTTGTTTTGGGGCTATTTCAAACACTTCAAGTATGAAATGATGGCAAAAAAGAAATTTCAGTAAAATTAATATCAATATCAGACAGATTATTCATCTAGAATATTTTTTTGTTTTAAATTTCATTGGATGTCGTTAACATATCAGAGAATTTAATTTTTTTTTTTCCGAACTTGCTGATAGTTGCTTTCAAACATTGAAGTGTATGTACTTTGTATTTCAAACAATGTAAGTTAGCAAGGAACTTCAGAGATGTCAATAATGTATATTAATCTGCTATTTGCATTGCTTAGTCTTATTCTCTAGTTTCCTTCTACCTTGTCTCCCCAACGACCAGAAGGTCAAGTAAGTACTAGGTAGGTAGGTAGGTAATTTTCTTACTTAAGGCCACACCAATTTAATTTGTGGTTCTCGGATTTTTTCAGAAAAAATATGAAGCGACAGGGCGAAAAAAATAAAAATAAAAACAGGCCTAGGCATCCTATTATAGTCCCAAATGTTTCGATTGGAGCCATGAAGTCAACACAAAAGGCTGGGATAAAATTTGAAACAATGAATTTTGAACTTTTAACCAAACCACTGCATTAAAAGATT
>NW_017804065.1:2332822-2360997 GCF_001625305.1 Branchiostoma belcheri
CCAAAATTCGTGACCCTAGCATGTACAGATCGCGAGATATCAAAACCGGAAGTTCTGCTGCAGTACCAACAGAAGCCGCCAGGGGACCCAAAATCTAATCATTTCTAGCTCTCATGAAGACCTACTCACCTACCAAGTTTCATGACAATGCATACTAAGCTTCTTGAGTTATGCTGTTCACAGACAGACAGACAGACAGACAGACGGACAAACGCTACTGAAAACATAACCTTCTTGGCGAAGGTAAAAACAGGCCTTGGCATCCTATTATAGCCCCAAATGCTTTGATTGGAGCCATGAAGTCAACACAAAAGGCTGGGATAAAATTTGAAACAATGAATTTTGAACTTTTAACCAAACCACTGCATTAAAAGATTGAAAAACTGTAAGAACTAGGAAGAAAAGGACTTTCCTCAACTGTTGGGAGCAAAATATGAGCATTTTTTAGTTGATTCTGAACCAGAATCTTTTTTTTTTTTTTGCAAATCAGAAAAAAATGAAGAGGCGAATCCGAGAACCAACAAATTAAAATTGGTGTGGCCTAACGGAAAGAAAAGTACCCTGCGAAGCTTGTCTCTGAAGTAAAACAGAAAAAGACTGATGACAACTTTACTGGAGACACAAAACCAACAGATTATCTTTTTCCAGGTATCCCAGAGATTGTGATGCCGCCAGTATCGGGAGATTGTGTTCTGGGGGGGACGGCTAAGTTCATTTGTGAGGCCCGAGGGCACGGACAGCTCATCTACCAGTGGTACAAGGATTACAGACCTGTCCCTGGTATGTTGGCTTTCAAAACATTTCATAATGGTTTATTAGTTAAAGGTGCTACTGTAGTTGTGTCAAGATGTATAAAGAGTAACATTTGCAAAGCAAATGCATAATGTTTACTTTGAAGTTCGTATGTGGTCTGCTCTGTTCATTCTTACTCAGACACATTCATATATACATTATATATAGTGACAGGAGTCTAAATCCCTCCTGCTATAAAATTGCAACATGATGTAACCCAGCACCAGTTGCTATGGTGATAGATGTCTGGTTCAGGTCTTTGACCTTTTGTGTTTGGAACGGAAGAGGAAACAATATACTTAGTCTAGTCAAGGAGGTTATCTTTTTTAAACTCCTTGGTCTAGTAATATTTTCCTTCAGTAAACATAAAAAGGGGGATCCTCGTACTTATTTGGTAACATGTAATACTGTTATTCCTAATATTTTCACGGTACTTTTATGTTTTCTACTACATGTACTGTTTTCACAGTGACTTCTGTACCGTGGACTTATCATTAACCATAATTTTGTCAATCAGTTGTCTTGATATGATGAAAAGGAAACAATGCTTAAATTCTATTTTTTTCTCTAGGAGGGGACCGCAGTGTTCTATGGATACCACAGGTGACGTTAGACCTGCTCGGCTCATACCAGTGTCGGGTGTCGAATTCCGCGGGGGACGTCATGTCCAAACCTGTGTCGCTCAAGCTGCCAAAAGACGACTTTCCAATGGGTGGGTGGATTTAGTTAGCAGCAGTGCTAAGAAACAGATTGCCAGGAAATTAAAGATGTCAGACTTCACCCCTATACCCATACTGCTTTGCACCAGAATCTTCCATTCCCACAGACAAAAGTACATTTGTATAATCGATGAGTTCAGAGGATGTGTGGCATTGCTGCATGTATTTGGGATTGCAGAGATACATTGTAGACATATTAGACACACAGTCAGACATACAAACAAACAGACATACCAAAAACTATGCTTTATTCCCTTACAAATTTCTGACAAAAGAAAGCCATTTTGCATCTTTAAACTTTGACAACATGTTTAACATTTTTCACCCTTTTTGTTTTTGTATTATTTTGCAGGCCCAGAAAAACCAGTTGAACGATATTATGGTAGGTTACAAAGTTGTATTACATGTATCTTACAATTAAGAACTTACACCTTTTGACAGTTTCATACCATTAATATCAATTATTTTATCTCATTTTGCCAATTTTTGGACAATACAAAGTCTCAGAATTTATAAAATGTGTGCATGACATGTAACAATTTTTTGGGTTACTACTAACTTACTAGTGAATTCTTTCATCAGTGACAACTTGGAAGAATAAGGATACTAACCTCCAAATTATCTTGTTTACGGAGTGGCCTAATCTCGCGAGAGCGCGAGACTAGGCCCGGGACTTGCATCGGTCTGTCGGGTCCCACCCCCCGCTGCCTCCCTCCGGAGTAAGGGTAGGCAAGTCTCGGGCCTAAGTCTCGCGCTCTCGCGAGATTAGGCCACTCCGTGAACAAGATGGACTGATAGCCATCGAAAATTTGGGGGTTAGTATCCTTATCCTTCCAAAGTTGTCACTGATGAAAGAATTCACTAGGAACTGTATCTATACGTGACAAATGAATCTCTTCAACGATAACAATTTTTTGTTTTTTCAGCTACAGACAAGGTTGCTCTTGTTATCGGCAACCAAGATTACCGCAACCAGGATAACCTGGAGGCCTCCATCAACGATGCCTACACCTTGTCCAACATCTTAAGGAATGAGCTGGACTTTAAGGTGGTGGCGCTGACCAACCTGGACCTGCAGGACATGACCAACGCTGTCCAGGCTTTCTGTGAGCTGCTGGACGAAGGAGTTTATGGTAAATTCAAATTTCTTATACATTGTATAATTAATTATATTGTATAATTAATATTGTACATTTTTATATCATCCTGGGCTGTTCTGCAATGTGATAACTAGTGGTAAAATGCAGGGTTCTATTTGGTATTCCAAGTGTTCCATAGAATAACACATTTTGTGAGCGCTGAGTGTGTACCACCTTATCAAATATCGACTTCGGACTTTTTTTGTTTAGGGACACCAAATTTTGACACACATGATCACAATGACTGCTGACAATTCCAGACATCATATTATCAGCAACGTTTAAATGCTACAAGAAAAAGATGGGTGATATCACAATCATAATAAACAACACAGGCTAAAAACCTCCTTCCTGAAAGTCCATTGGTCAGCTGGCACCACGGTATAAATGACCTAGACAACAACCTGTTAATACTTAGTCTAGTAGTAGACGATACCACACTTCATTCACCCAGGTATGTTTCATTCCCTACAAATACTGCTAAAATGTCCCAAATCACAAATTATGTTTCTTTGCGGTCTCAATAACTATCCAAGTACCAAAATTCAAACAAATCAGTCCAAAGGGTCGTGTCAGTTATACAAAAAATACCAAAAACAGTACCTTCCCGTGGAAGGATATCTGTATCTGTATAGCTGGTATAACCGCCTTTCAGCGCAACACACCAGCTTCACAGGCACGCGGCGCGGCGGCAGCTGGCTACATTACACCAATGAACTTGTTACACCTAACCTTTGAACATCTAACTCTAGACATTGTTTAAAGCAATCCAATGATAATGCCCCTACTGTACTTGGTGACAGTGAGTTCTACTCTGCGATAGTTCTAGGAAAGAATGAATTCTTGAACACCTCAGTCCTTGGTTGATAACTCTGGTACTTGATTAGGCATGGCTTAATTATGTATCTATTATTAATATATCTCATAAAAAAACTACTGTATGACAGTGAAAGTTTCAGACTCTGTGTGGTCCTTGTGTGGCAGGTGTGTTCTACTATGGAGGCCACGGCTATGAGAACAGGGGACAGCAGTTCATGATGCCGATCGATGTGCCCACCACGTACCGGGCGGCTGACTGCGTGTGTGCTCAGATGGTGCTGAAGAAGATGCAGGAGAAAAGCACGGGGCTAAACCTGCTGCTACTGGACATGTGCAGGATGAGGTGAAGTTTGTGTGTTTGGCATTATAGCTGGTACACCACCTTTACACTTTAGGCCACACCAATTTAATTTGTTGTTTCTCGGATTTTTTCAGAAAAAACATGAAGCAACAGGGCGAAATATTAAAAGAAAAAAAAACAGGCCAAGGCACCCCATAATAGTTGGAAATGTTACAATATGAGCCATGAAGTGAACATACCAGGCTGGTTTATAATCAAAGCAATAGATTTTTAACTTTTAATGAAACAAAATTGCATTGTTATGTACATTGGAAAACTTTAAGAACTAGGAAGAAAGGGATTTTCTTCAACCGTTGGGGCCAAAATATGTCTGAGCATTTTGCAATTTTTAGAACAAAAAAGAAATTTTTTTTTTTTTGCAAATCAGAAAAATATGGACAGGGTGATCCGAGAAGCAATAAATTAAATTGGTGTGGCCTTACATGCAAACAGTTTGATCTAAATGTTGTGCATTATAAGTTTTCTTGTAGCTTACCACTGGGTGACCTATGTGTGGATTAGACTATAACCTCCTTGATCCACACTTAAAACAAGAGGATAAGGATATAGGAGAGGACTGTCTGCCACCAGGTGTTTGCCAATCTATTTAACATTTATTTAATGTTTGCTTCAATCTTGTACATAATGTTTGCTTCTACAGGAATAAGGACTGTTCCCAGCCACCCACAGAGGAGTGGGACATCGACAGGCCCAGAGGGAACGTGGTGTTTGGCTTTGCTACGTAAGTCTGGATCACCTTTCTGTGATTTTATATATTTGTTGTTTCTCAGATCTTGTGAGAAAAGAAATGAAGCAACAGGGCAATAAACAGGCCTTGGCATCCTATGATCATACAAAAGCACTTAGTCATTAGAAGACGTCAACAAAGCAGGTTCAACTTGGCTAAGATATTATTCAAACAATAAATTATAAAAAAAAAACTTTTATCAAACCGCTGCATTGATAGATAATAACTAGGAAGACATTCAATGACTTTGGTCAACTTTTGGACCAAAAATATAAAGTAAGTGAAGAAATCAGAATTTCAAAGTGAAGTGAGCAAATTCTAGAATGACTGTCATTGTCATTAAAATTGTGTGACCTAACATATTTTCACTTTTCACATCCTCTTATGTATTAAGAAAAATCTGACTAGTCCTTCATAGTCAATACACTGTACTTAAAAAAAAGGCTTTATCATTATTGTGAAGTACATGTAGCAATAATTATTGTGCTGACTACTGTATTTAGAAAAGTAATATGTACATGTATAATGTATGTATGCATGTATGTATGTATGTATGAAAGTCCCATAACCGCGACGGTCGTAGGGGCATATATGATACCCCCTCTTTTTCTGATATAGTTGCACGAATGCAGAGGCGTTTGAAGTACACGGAGAGAGAAATGGGATCTTCATGTCGTACCTGAGGAGGCACATCACCCAGCCACTAAAAGTCACACACATGCTGGAGCAGGTCCAGAAAGGTCGGCATGTTTGTTTGTTTTGGTTAAGAAAATTAGGTATTAGAGGAAGAAAGTACAAAAAAATGTAGTTTGGTGCCTAATGGTTTAGTAAAAATGTTTTTTGTTATATCTTTTGACCTCATTTGTTGACGTCTCTCACCATGGTACCTGGTGTTGGGTTATATAATGTTGCAATTTTATAGTAGGAGAGATTTATACTCCTGTCTCCATATAAATGACTGTATTTGAGTTAGAATTAACAGAGCAGACCACATGCGAAGCTAAACATTGTGCATTTTCTTTGCAAATCTTAATTCTAGTTTGTCAGATTGTATTTGATCCCTGACTTGATGAAGCAAGTTTAAAATGCAATTTCCAACACAAAAAATTGTACTCACCTAAAGTTTCCACTGTACAACTGCAGTCTTTGTCAAGGAAAGAGCAATCCACCGCTTCTGTGACGTCACGCAGATAACACACGTGACTCAGTGAGCAGTGGATCATAGGTTGCAGAAAGTCTGTGGCACCCCCCGTCATTACAACCATCCCTCAATAGAGACGGGGGGCGCCACAGACTTCCTGCAACCTATGATCCACTGCTCACTGAGTCACGTGTGTTATCTGTGTGACGTCACAGAAGCGGTGACTGGAGTAACTGTTGTACAGTCGAAAATTTGGGTGAGTCCAATTTGTTGTGCTGGAAATAATTATTGCATTTTTAAGTTGCTTCATAATGATTTCAGTTACCATCACAGATGAACTTTCAAGATAAGATCCCTGACTGTGCTGTTGCCCACACAGGTGTTGGACAGGACAAACAGGCGTCACATGTCCAGTTCCCACAGATCAGTTCAGACCTGCGCGAGGACAGGACGTTACGGGACCCGATCAGCTTCCACGGTCACACGCAACAGTTCTGTGTCAGGAACCAGAGGTGGGCGGCGGCACATGGTAGGTCTTTACTTTTATTTTATTTTCCGTCATTTTTATACAGGGTGGCCGATTAAGTGATTACACTTCTTTTCAATGGGGCCCTGTTTTACACAACAAAACACAACAGTCACAAAAACAGTAAAATAGGGATACAGTAAATGATAATGGCAATAATAATAAAGAAAAAACAGTAACTAACCAATAACATTAATAAATAATGATAATAACAAAAAGTACAAATTGCCCAGTCCAGTCATTGTCCAGTCCAGTTTGTTGGCATGGAGGGGTCAGAGGTCAGGCCAATTTTTACATCTCATTTTAAAAGTAGACATGGACGGGCAGGTCTTTTATCATGTGGCAACATATTCCAGAGGATAGGGCCTATATAGGAGAACTTGCACTTGCCACATTCAAGGCACACTAAGGGCAGTTTCAAGGATACAAATGTAGGTCCTTATAATAGTTTCACTATGTTAGGGTGCACAGTCAAATTTGCCCAAATGACCTATAAGATGACTATATTAAGGCCAAATGAAATCAAATACATGCTTCCTTATGTTTCCATTTAACGTTTAGTTGGTATACATATTACTGTAAATCACTTTATATTTTGTGGTAGCAAAGTTTTGCGGTCTGAGAAAAATGGAGATGTTTGCGGAACTACTATATGTGTAGTAGGGTGATACTGAATGCCTGACGTGTTGTACTTTATTTGACGACATACCCTGTTACCTGGGAAAACACACATCTCAATGCGAAATCTCAGTGCAAACATTTGGTATACCTATTCCAAATTCGGTATCTGAGAATTTGGTATCTGAGAATTTGCACTGAGCACATGCAAAACACTTATCATTCTGTGGGACTTTTGGATGCCTGTGTGATAACTGTGTTAGAACCCCATGTGATAAGGCTAAATATCACACCCTTATAACTTATTGGGGTCCAGGTATTACATGAATACCACTTACAACTAGAAGAGTAACATTTTCAAAGCAAATGTATAATGTTTACCTTCGGATATGGTCTGCTATAATATTAATTCTTACTCAAACACATTCACATACATGTACATGTATATGGTAACAGGAGTCTAAATGCCTACTGAAAAATTGCAACTTTATGTAACCCAACACCAGTTACTATGGTGACAGACATCAACAAAAGAGGCCATTGGCCAGGTCAGAGGTTAGTGTTTGGAACAGAAGAAGAAGAAATGGAGCAAAAACAATATGTTTTCCTTCGGTAAACATAATTCTTCAGTAAATGTATTACTGGTTGCTCCTTGATATTTTAGTCATTGATAATGGCAGTAGCACCTAAAACTTTCTCTGTCTCTTCAGAGCTTCCAGAGGCCATCAACTTCGAATTCCCGAGCTGTGGAGTTCACGTCAGGCTCGGCTTCTTTGCAGAGTTCTCCAATGTCATGGTCATGTACCTGACCGTACTGGACCTGGGCAAAACACAGCGATGTCTCCCGTCTTTAAGGGACTTTCCTCCGGTACGTAAGCAGTTTGTGAGCCCCGGCTTTGTACTGAGAATCAGAGAATTGGGTGGTTGGTTCATTCAACCGTTTGGGTGTTAAATACAGTAACTGTTACAGATACAGCATGAAAACCAAGCAGATGTCAGGAGGGAAAGAGCGGCTGAATGAAACAAGATTAGTGACACAAATCTTTATCACACATTGCGCATCTAAGTCCTGTCTTACTAGCATTAGTCCAATCCAAGTCGCGAAGGTGACCAATTATTTGAGTCACATCATAATCACAGTGTCACATTATACTTCTACTGCAGCTCAGTGTGAAATGGAATAAAATGAAGTGGTGATGATGTACATGGCCTTATTTAATTCTAAGCTGTGTTAATATAATGTTGTAATTGTTGTCAATGTATTTATGTTTTGTACATTTGTGTAAATGTGTGTCATGTGTGTCTTGAAACACCACAGGAAGAATAGCTGCAATACAGTTTTTGTAAGCTACATGTAAGTGTGGATCCCAATAAAGTCAAAGTCACATTATACCTAATAGTAGCTATTCCCATATTGGCATCCGGACAGCTTTTTTAAACATCATTTCTTGTTTAACTGACAATTCAATTTACTGTTCTGGAAATGAAGCAAAGTAACATGCATGACTGGGTGAATGACCAGACTATGATTTGAAATCTTTCCATTTTCAGGGGGTTGAAATTGATGTCAAGTTCTCGAACAAGGACAAAGTTGAGGTATGTGGGTAAACTTGGTCTTCTTTTCTTCATCCTGCCTCAGTGTGGTTTACATTAACACTGTTGTTTGTTTGGTTGTTGAAAGGCTGGCATGCACTTTGCCTGAGTGTGGATTCTTCTTTCTTTCTTATACTTGTATCAAGCACAGTCATCTTCAAATCCGAAGGACTACCAACTTGAAGATATCAAGAACTAATTTGAAATTCTAACTGTAGTAAACAAGAAATCAGAAATTTCAAACTTCTTGGAAGTACATGTACATGTAGTTAAACTTCTGGGAATTGTTTGTGTTAATGAATTACATAGAATGAATTTATTACTCATACAATTTATTATAATTATTGTATGACTTACTTTGCTATTAGTATGATAACACATTCATACATTCCAGGTTACCACATTCTTTAACCCGGAGCATACTGGGCTAAAACCCGTCAATCGAGTGAAACGTACAAACCTACCATAAATTAGTGCCCCCCAAAGCAATACTTCCATCCCAGAAGTAATAATTTATCATTCTTTCTCCATTTCCCTTGTACAGGACATAGGTTGTTGCAGCAACATCTTGACTAACTTTCCAAACCCACCAAAGAACATCAACTGTGTCTTCACGCGAGTCATGGACATTCAGAAGATCAGGGTTTGTACTACCACTCTTATATATGATACTAGTATACTAATTGTTTTATTGCAAGTTCATGCCCGTAGGCTAATTGCAAATACAACAACAACAATAATAAGCACAATCAAGTAATACTTAACTAGACACAATAAATAAAAGCTACCGTAACTACTGGGTTTGACTTCTTTGTTGGAGACAGAGGAAGACAAAAGATCCCACTTTTTCTGTAATGTGTGGGTTTTCTGACGTTAAGAGAAGAGTAGTATTCTTTTCATCTGTATATGTGTGAAAGTTTTTCTAGAATTTTTTCAAAGTTAAATTCAACTTACGAATATATAGCCTTGCTGTCTGGAATTAAATTAAGGCTACCTAGGGGTTGTAGTACATTGTTAAATGTACATGTCATCGGGGATGTGGAATGGACCAGTGTAAAAGGAATTTAGCCTCCCCGTGAACATGTTAAAGAACCCAACACATTTCTCTAATACAGAAGAGATGCACAACATGGTACATGTATGATTTAAAAAAGAAAACAATCACTTCCTTAACATGCACTTAAACATGTGCCATGCCCATGAGTAGTGAAACTATATATAAGGGCTACTTTGTCCAATCAATGATCAGCTTTGATAATGGTATGTTCCGATGAAAGTTTCCTAATATTATGTTCCAACATCATTATAATTATTAATATTCCAATTGAAAGTTAATAATATGCAACGGTAACACGGCAACAAATAAAAAGTATATTTGTACTAGAAAGATACCATTTGCAAAGCAAAATAATGCATGTTTATCTTCGCATATGGTCTGTTAATTCTTACTCAAACACACACACACACGACAGCAGTCTAAATCCCTCCGACTGTAAAACTGCAACATGATGTAACCCAACACCAGTTACCATGGTGACAGTCGGTCTGCTTCAGGTCATTGACCAGGTCAGAGGTCACTGTTTGGAGAAGAAGAAGAAGAAAAAACAGCAAAAACGATATGTTTTCCTTAGGTAAACATAAGAAAGTATCCCAGTACATCGGATGGACCAGTGCGGGCAGACATCACAAATACCTGCTCAGCTCCGATTTAACCTGCACAAACCTGCATATGCCGGTGATATTGTGTGTGTGTTCCCTAACAGTTATAACTCTGTTTCTCCAGGGTGATAACCTGGAGTTGTCCCTGTTCCTGGACTACGTGATAGATGGACGGGAGCTACAAGAGAGCCACCCCATCCTCATCCCCAAACCTCTCGTCTCCAAGATGCCCATCTGGCAGAACCCCCTGCCTCCACGCCCCCCTCCAGGCTTTGCCAACCCCTCCTTCCAGCAGTACCCCCCTGAGTTCTACCCCCCTCAGCCCTACCCAGAATATCAGCTGGGCCCCAGGATTGCAATGGAGTCAGAGTGCGACTTTGATGACAAGTCGCTAGGCGATCTGAACCTCAATACTTAGGGTGCAGTCGCTATGTTTGATGAATTGTTTTTTCCTTCACTGGAAAGAACGTATTATAAAATGTAGTAAAATACAGTACAGCTTGCACTGTAAGAAAGATATTATCAGCTTAAATTAAGTAACTAAAGGTAAAATTGTGAATGGACCAATTCTGTGAGGACCCTTTCTGTTGTACATGTGTGTCAAGCAGATTATTCTTGAGTCCTGCCTTCATAGATTTGCCTTTAGACAGGATTTATTTGTAGTAGAGTCTGTAGGATATTTTTTTTATTTAGTCAGTTATGTACATGACTGTATAAGACATGTACCTGTAGTCTTGATATAATAAAAATATGATAAAATAATAACTTAGATATTGCTACTTATTCTATTTTTAACAAAATACCACTAAGTAAAGCAATTTTAAGGCCTGTCTGTCTAATTTTAATGTTGATGAATCACACTAAATTTCATGATATATTATTAATATTGATCAAATGCTTGGTACACTATGTCCAGCCACTGCTTAATATGTTTATCTATAAGGACCATTCATATCAGTCTACAAAGACAACGTTTTGTCATCTAGTTAGATAATACATTTTTCTGAAAAATAAATTTATAGACAGTTTTTGAACCCGTCTTCTTTTCGTGTATGGTGACATTTCTATTTAGAGTTGTTAAGTGTAAGTTTGCATTGTGGGTTTGTTGTTTTGATATTCATTTCCTAGCATCATTTGTAATCATATATTAATGATGTCATTGAAAATAAAAATTTCAAGAAATACGATAGTGTTAGTAATGGCATACAATTTATTTGCATGCAAGCATGGCATTGCATAGAAAAAAATCCATACCATGGGAGAAGTGTAGTAATACATGGACGTCAATGCAATCTTTATACAGCAACTGTCATACATGGATTTGTCGCAAAGAATTAGTTTTTAGTCTTATGCCATCACATTTAATATACAAATATTTGTTTTGTCCTAGTTTACAAAATCTAAGGTACTTACATGCATATGTATGTACACCAAATACCTGCACCTACCCATACAATATACAAATTGTACACTGTATATCAGCCTCTATCAAAAGTAGCATTTATGAAGACCTCCATTTTCCACAAAATTGCACCTTGCGATTATATCTTCTCCACTACATGTATTTACAAAAATATGTCTTTTTCCACAATCACCAGAAATTCATCCCAATGTTAACAGAAGCTACACAAACAAGTAGGCATATAAAAATAGTGCTAAAAGCAGCATTAATCAATCTTGCAGCTCCAAAGTCACTCATATGTATATATAAGTTGTACTCTTACTCTACCCGAAAAACACAACAAAACCAGATAAAATAGAATCACCTTATTGACAATGATGGAATTTGTTTCCCTCTTTTTTACTGTGACCTAACAATCCATTCTTTCTACCCCATAACAATGACAGCCACTCAATAAATAACCCCATACCATGATGATAAAATTCAGTCTGTGGTCCTTTGCAGATTGGAATGAAAAATATCTCTGCATCACAAGAACTCCCAGAGATGTTTTAGCTTAGCACTGCTCACAATAGAAACTGTGTTTCCTGTTATGACATACTGCCAAAGAAGTTCATGATAAAGCTACAGCAATTCCTTCCCTTGATTATATGACCTTTTGTACCGTGGAAAGGACATTCAAGAAAACAAATGCTGGCAAGAAAACTTGATTTTGGCTTTGTGCAAGTCCTGAAACTGCATACCTGGGTACAGTCCCTCAAAAAATACATTAGTTTTTGTCATCATTTCATCAAGTCAAAGACCCAACGAAATGAAACGTTGACATCACAAGGGTCTTAAATCCGGTGTACAGAAAGTGCGAAATGGAACGAAATGAAACGAAATATGTATGAAGTACGTTGGAACGGCGACGTTAGTGTCCGCTCGACGTCCAACGTTGGAACGGCGACGTTAGTGTCCGCTCGACGTCCAACGTTGGAACGGCGACGTTAGTGTTCGCTTGACGTCCAAACGGCAACGTTAAGATTGATGGTATTCTTAGAACCGCAACGTTATAAGATCAATAAGGGTACGTTAATAATAAAGTGACCACAACATTATAAAATCGATCAGGGTACATTAATAATAAAGTGAGTTTTGAGTACCCCGATCCATCTTATAACGTTGTGGTCTCTTTATTATTAACATACCCTGATCGACCTTATAACGTTGCGGTTCTAAGAATACCATCAATCCTAACGTTGCCGTTTGGACGTCGAGCGGACACTAACGTCGCCGTTCCAACGTACTTCATACATATTTCGTTCCATTTCGTCCCATTTCGCACTTTAAAACTTCGCCCCTTAAAACTCATCATGACCGTGCGGTTTGCCTTGCTCATCCTTGTCACCGTATGGTGTGTTCTCTGCATAGTCTGGGAAAAGCTCCTCCAAGTGTTCTGCCGGCACCTGGTAAACTTCCTCCACTGTCACCACAAAGTCTTTGTTCAGGTCCAGGGTTTCAAAAATCTGTATACGTTTCAGGAAACGTGTGTTAGATACAATTTTTTTTTTACCAAATCAGGGCTCGAAAAAATACATTTATATGTAGGTTAGTGCAGGCAAAATTTTGGGATTGAAATCTACCTTCACCTACATGTAACCTGCACTGATATATGTACTGTGTTTATAGATGCATGTAGGTGTATTGTGGATTTTTATTTGGTGCATTGACATGTTATCACCTACATGTATGAGAACTGTAAAAGAAAGTATGGCAATGGTTTTTGAAAGTTTTTAATATGATCCATATCCATAATTATGGTGCAGATAAAACTTGTCTGGTGCAGGTAATTTTAAATGTTGCAGAGATTGAAGTATTTTGAGCCCTGTAAATATATATGTATTTTCTTCCCATTATGGAATCCACACAAATCTTACTGCTACTGAAGGCCAGTGAGAGAGTGAAATTGGTAACAACCAAACTCACATCTAGTTTGTAGCTCATGTCCACTTCAAATCCAGTGTCAAATGACAAGCTTTCCAGATCCTCTGTGCTGATGGAGTCTCTCTCTGCAAATGCCTCCAACACCATTGTCCTGACAGAAAAGGATGAGACATTAAAAGTTACCAAAACTCCAGGAATTTCAAAGTGCCAACAAGTGCAATAAACGGTAACTAAATTTTCTGTATTGGTATAGCTGGTATAACCGCCCTTCAGTGTAACACACCAGCTTCGCAGGAACGCGTCATCGCGGCAGCTGTCTACATTACACTGATCGACTTGTTACACCTACCCCTTGAATATCTAACTCTAAACATTGTTTAATGCTATCTAATGACAATGCCCCTACTGTACTTGCTGACAGCAAGTTCCACTCTGCTATAGTTCTGGCAAAATTCTTGAACACCTCAATCCGTGGTTGATAACTCTGGTACTTGAAGGCATGGCTTTTTTATGTTCTCAGTTGAAGTTACCAGAAATTTGCAACCTCTAATAGTTTCACTTTTGTGCCCAAATAAAGAAACTGCAATACAGTCAGGAAAGTCATACTAGTTTGAGGTGACGGTTTATGTATATATTAGTAAGAACTTCATAAAACTATCATGACCGATAGAAGAATTTATGGCATCTTTAACCAACAGACAAGCAAATCACAGACTGAACTTTGATGCCCAAAGTATGAAACGTTTTTTATGCTGACCTTATCTGCTCTGTGGGTGCCACAAACTTGTATTTACTGAGAGGCGCAAAGTCGGGTAGGTCTTCCTTCTTGCTGCAGTCTTCCTCATCGAACCTGTACAGATGGGTGAACCAGATGTTCACTGCCACATTTCTCTTCTGCTCAGACGCTGTCGAACTCACGTGGTGGAACCATCTGTATATAAAACAAAAAAAACACAGGTGAAACTACGTCGATAAAGGTTAGACATCAGGTAGAACATTACAGCATACAAAATAAACTCGAAAGGTAACATTTTCAAGTGCATAATGTTTACCTTCACGTGGTCTAGCTTATAAAACTTAATTGATCTGTTTATTCAAATACTCACAGTCAGACTAGGGGCATATGTATAATTTATACTAGTCAGTGACCACTCCCTCCAGGGTTAACACTGTAAATCACTTTATATTCACTCATTTGCGGTACTTATATATTCACGATTTTATTGCTCACTTCTGCGCCATGAATTTATCATGACAGTGAACAAGTAATACAGCAACTCTTTCCTCTGCACATGATGTTGCCACGCTAGACAGATCAGGGTTCTCCCCAGGATTTGAGAGGCATGGCCCCCCCTCCAGAGGGGGGAAGCTGAAGCATTTTTCTTTATCTAAATACAAATGGAAGCCATTTCCTGCAACTTCAGGTTTTGAACTGACCAGAAAAAATGTTAACATACAGGAAAAAATTGGGCATAGGTTCCACGCTCTGACCCCTAACCGGGGGCCAACGGTGCCTTCAAGTTCGACAATTGAAACAGAATATGACATTAAGTCATACATTTTCCACTTGGAACTTGAGGCAAGCAATTATGGGAAAATGTAGAGAAGCTGGGACAAAACCTTATCCTAATGCTAATCCTTATGTTATCACCAACTTGTAAACAAGTCCCTTATAATTATCAAAGTACCATCAAGAGTACCATCAAAACAAAATTTCACTTCTCTAACATTAAATAATCGGTCCCATGTTTAGGACTAACAAAGTTACACATTTCAAGAAAATACTTTTGAATTTAAAAAAAAAAGAAGAAAAAAAGAAAAATACTGAATAAAAAAAATATTAATCTGCACAACATTTTTATTGGTTTCTATCCCTTTGCTTGTCTACAAGTCGATAATGTGATTGTATCAATTTTTCAAACGCCCTAAAATTAGCTAAATCGGCGAATTAAGGTGATTGCGCAATGGACGTGCCCTATGACCTTCGACCTTTTGGGGGTCATGCAGGCGTCAACAGTGCCCTCCCCATGCCTTGCCCGTCCGTTTTCGTCGGCAAATTTCTGCTTTTTTAGAGGTTTTGAGACCTTAAAACTCATACCATGGGAGAAATAAACCACATACGTTATTTTTATGGTAAATATCGCTAAAATGGACCATGCATTTTTTTGTCGCGTTGCCGATTTTTGGCAGAAGCCTTGCGGTGCGGCCGCCATGTGCTACGCCGATAGGTACAGGCCGTCCCCCGTCCGGGTTTGTGGGCAAAATTCAGCTTTTTTTAACGTTTCAGGACTTAAAAACCGACAGCAGGGGAAAAATAAATCGTATACGTTATTTTCATGGGAAATACCGCTATCATGAACCAGACATTTTCTGTCACGTCAACGAATTTCGCCGCCGCCACATGCTTCATAATGTCGCGGTACGGTAGGGAATTTTCTACTATATAAGTTCGTAAACGTATCAGCTTTTATTTTTAAACTTATTATCAGGGTCGAGGGCTTTGGTTTACAAAGAAATCAGACAATTAGGCCACACCAATTTAATTTCTTGGTTAACGGATTTTTCTAGAAAAAAAATGGAGCGGGCGGGCGAAAAAAAAATAAAAATAAAAATTTGAGACCACCTGCCATACAGCCATGTAGTAAGCAATCCAGTAAGTTAAGTTACAAAATGATATAAGACATTATATTAGACACTTATTGAACTGAAAGGACCATTACTACATATACATGAGCAACTTCTCTTACATCCCTTTACAATTATTTGTATTATTTTGCAAGATACACATCTTTACTGTATGAACAACAAACTGTCAGTTGACAAGACTCCCATCCAACTGGTTTCACTTTTATTCATCTTTCAAAGTTCCAAAGAGTGGTTTAAATCAGGGTGCTCTGTTCAGATCCCATTGTTTTCTTAGTTCAGGGCACACAGCTTACCACTGGGCTGGGCATTCTATTGTGTCTGGCTGATATGGAAGTTATTTAGAGCTTGAAATTTACAATATCCTAAATATATGCTTTAGACAAATTTCCAGGAATGTGTAATTATTTGGCAAAAGAATTAACTACTTTTACAGATATTTTATTTCTTTTTTTATCTTTCCCCAATTCCCAAATACTACCGGTAGTATACATTTTATATTTCCCATTATACACTTTAGGTATGCTACAGCTACATTATAAATAGCCACATTGACACACTCTTCAAGTTGCCACAAATTCAATGGTCTAGGGTTTCACTATAAAGTCTTTGATTTTTATTTGTAGGGGGAACCATTTTATTCAAAAATTTAGATGTAATAATTGATGCATTATTTGCAATTGTACTCCTGTTTATATGTATCTAAATAAGATGTAACTTTGTTAGAATGCCACATGCACATGTAGTATTTTTCACAGAGTAATTTCTATAATTAAAAGAACCTGTTTCCCCCTACTCGAAGTGGACTCTTCCGACCGTGAGAAACAACTTTAGTGAATGGACTTACGTGCATGGAGGACGTTTTACTTTGCCAAATTCCCATATTTGTGGTAGGATTTTGTACTTTTTGAGAGTAATACAGTTTGTGATGCCAGAATACATTGTTATGTCGTGTTATTTTTACATATTCCCTGGAAAAAAGATCGTTTTAAAGGTGTGTGTGCATGTGCCGCCCAGGCCGAGTTTACACGTTCGGCCGATACTTTTAACGCCCGTTACTAGCACATGTTTCCGACACAATACGTGTTTCTAAATGAAATATAATATATATCTAAAAGGGAGATGATATCATGTTGTTACAGGCACGATGATTTAGTAAATCTGCCGTACGTTTGACTGTCGTCAGTGAAGTTTTGTCCCATGAATGGTGACATGTGCAAAGGGGGTGGGGGGCGAGTTCTATATCAAAAGAATTTTTTTTTACGAACTTTTGAAGAGGCAACCTAGCTTTCCGAACAAATTGCACTCAGAAAAATGTTTCTGCCTTGAAGCAATGTATTTTTAACGCTGTTAACTATGCCCAAATTTTGAAAAATTACAACGTACGGGGTGGATTTTGGGGCCCCAAATTATTCGGGACCCGAGAGTATGGATTTTTGTTCTGTTTTTATTTTTATTTCATTTTGGCAAAAAAACGAAGCGGCGAATCCGTTAACCAAGGAAATAAATTGGTGTGGCCTTAGCTTTGTTTACACGACTTCAAAACGCTAGCGGGGCGCCCGATGTTCCACCAATGACAGCGATTCTCTCAGTAGCGTCGTGCGAAATACTCATTGTTTACTCGATTATCGCCCCATTCACAAGTTTTCAGAGACAATGCCGGCGGGAAAATAGACGCCACTAAGCCCCGAAATCAGGAAATTTTATCGAATTTTAGCGAAATTTTGTTGAAAAATCGGGATGCAACACCCTAGATTTGAAAATGAGTATGAGGGCGCTGAGCTAGGAGTATCAGGGCGCAGCGCCCTTGTTCCATCGTCTGGGGAGAACCCTGCAGATAGTTCCACGAACATGTCAATTTTTTTCAGACCTAGAAATTTTGCTACCGCGAATATAAAGTGATTTCTTTATCTGCTACAGCACCAGATACCATTGTGACAGCTGTCTGCTGCAGGTCATTGGCGTTATGGCCTTATGCGTTTTGAGAAGAAGAAATATAGCAAAAACAATGTGATCTTTCTGCAAAGGCAAACATAATCAATCAATATTCTCTGAAGTGTCACTATGCAAGTTTGAAAGATGGCGGATACTATACTGACGCATCTGACTCTTAATTTAAGAAAATATATCCAATTACTCGATTTAGTAACTTTGCATTACGAAGTTTGCATGCAATGTGATTTTCTCTGCAACTAGCAACCCTAAAGGTAAAGCAACCTATGTTGTATACGATGTCTTAAGATTTACTGTGAGCCTACATTTCATTTCATTATTTCACTATGCAGAATCATTCATTGTTGTCAACTGAAGGTACTTTGCATTTTCTGTCACAGAGCAGGTGAAGTTTATAATTATATAACACATCCACAACTTTCCCAAAAGTAACCCAATTACATTGCATATGCAAATTGTACAATATAGACGTACGCAATAGCCCTAATTCAGAGAACAGTAACTTGTAAAAAAAATGCACTCACTTGTATGGAATGAAGAGGCAGTCCCCTGCTTCCATTGTAGCATTGTACCAGGGTACATCTTTTAGACCTGGATATTTGTAAAGATCAACTTTTTCCACATCAACGCCGCTGAAGGATCCCTCTTCGTGGTCAATGTCAATATGCTTGTATTCCTTCTGCAAAAACAAAAACATGATCAGGATTTTTAACAATTGAGTTTGGTATTAGGCCACACCATCTACATCCCTTTCTTCTACGACATTTTGAAGTAGAAATTGAGCAAGAGTTCCAGATGGAAACGGAGGGTTTGCCTACACTACACTGTTTTCCGAAATTGCACCAAGCTTGGGGCACGGTCTTCCTCCTCTGTTTTATATTCTACAAGTACTGGTTTGATTTTTTTACTTCCAAAGACAAAGAAATTAGATTGGTGTGGTCTTTTGCCCTTTAAGGGTTATGTTATTAATTTATCTAAAAAAATTGACTGGAAAAATTACTGTAGCATACTTCTTAACGATTGCAACAAAATCAAACCTTAACACACTGAAGAGTCTTAACTACGTATTTCCTCACTTTATCAACCATGAACAGCTCCTTGGACCCCTCAAAGAGACAGTTAATATTGTCAGTGGCGTCCAGGTGCAGGACAGACTTGGTGCCTCCACTGCTGAACCACATCACAGCGTCCTGCAGGTAGTCCACAAAACCTCCACACAGCAGGCTCTTCAACAACATAAACTCTCCTAGGATGAAGAACACAGGCATCATTTATAAGACAAGCCATTCTTCTCATTTCAACTTCAAGCATTTATTTTTCCTTTTTTTGGGAATAGGTGCACTCAGTGTTTCCGCCAGGCGGCCGTCCAGCCGTCCTTTGACGCCCTCTTCCCGCTGGGGACGGCCTAGGCTCGTGAGGAGGCCGTCCCAAGAAAAAAATTATACCGTATTTCTTGTAGGACCGAAGGACCAGACATCGATATATATTTGATTTTCACTCGGCTATTCAAAGATAAACTTGTTAGATATATTTTCAAACATAAGAAAAGTTTATTTGCAGGCATTTATCTCTTGAATACGACACAAAAATGTGTCTCATGTACCGCACACGGCCTCCTCAGCTAGCTGCAAATCCTGCGTCACATGCCCACATTTCGCGTCTCTGATTGGTTGTTGCGTCGGCCGCTGCAGCGCCAGCGGTAAGATTGAGTGAGCCGACGCGCGTGTAAACAACTTTTCTTTGTTAGGATATAAGCGCTAAAACGCTATTTTCCACAACCACACATCGATATTCTAGTGAAGAAATATATAGTTTCAAGAATCTTTCGGGTAAATATATATTTCGATGCGTATTTTTTGCATTTTCAGCGTTAGTTTGAGGTACACTTACCCCGGAAGTATACGGACCGCGTGCGTTTCTCGTAGCGTAGCCACGCTAATTTTTTAGTGTTTTTACCCCTTGTTTTACCAATCAAAACAATAAAGAACTCCCGCTAAGGAGAACCCAGTAACATGTCAGATTCCAGCAATTATGTTTTTGATCAAAATTATGGATGTGCACGTATTTCAGCCATATTCGTCCGCGGGAATTCTTGACGCAAACCTACCCCGCGAACAGGAATCAGGACCGCCGGCCTTTATCCGGAAGTTGCCGCCGCATTAAAGTTACCTTTACTTTAACAATTATTTGCCTCTCAGAATGCGGGAAATGGCGTTTTTAACCCTCTTAAAAGAGGGTTAAAATTTCCCGGGGGAGCATGCCCCCGAAACCCCCTAGTATAAGCTCGCGCCTTCGGCGCTCACGGTCGGGCCTTCGGCCCTCCGGTTGGCACTGGTGCATCCATCCTAAAGAATTTGATGCACTAAAAATTTTTTGGGTGCACCATAAAACAAAACCTTACTACAGATCTTACTCAAGTTACTGCTCCTCTTCTGAGCTTGAATCTGAAAATGGGAGCTAACTTCAAAATCTTAAAACAAGTACTTCAACAAAGATTTTATTATTTTTCTGACACTTAGATGCCAAGGATATCCTGTATAGTATTATACATTTGATATGTACAAAAATACCTACAAAAATATTTGGGTGCACCAGTAGAAAAAAATTGAGTGAACAGCTCCAATTTTGGGTGCACTAAGGTGCACATACACCCAGTATTTCGCGCCCTGCTTAAAAATTGATCTGCCCGGCTACGATTTATCTTGACCATATACATGTACAACTCTTTGTATCCTTATATAGTTCAAGTTGTCAGTGCTGTGAACATGTATGTGTAGTAACACTAACAGTAGTCCCACAAAAGGAGGGATTTTGTGGGCATTGCTGCTCAGTGAGAAGATTACTTTTCACGCCTTGGTCAACACCTGTTTCCCACACCTAAGTGTGGTACAGCAAAGTGATACCAAGTCAAGTGAAGTGCATACTAGCAAGTCATCATCGCAGCAAAAAGCAATGGCGATATTTCATAAACTCCACAGCTGCATTAACTGACAGAGTTAAGAAAAATGAGCATGGGGGTTTCAAATTGTGACAATGAAGATCATTAGCAAGACAGCCAATTTCAAATGTGTCATAGAACTTGAGTGGTACCTCTCAACGCAGGTTTGATGCTCTCCACTAAGTAGATATCACTGCTCTTGTAGGTGCTGAGGAACTCTCGGAAAGGTACATCGTACGAAGGCCAGGAACGGTTCTCCTTCTTTCCCTCTTCAACAAAGACAGTCATGTCCCCATAGTTTTTACTGGAAAATCACGTACTGTAAATTATTTCTTTAATTATATTTCAGTCCATACCATGGTATGGATGAAATATATTGTGTTCTCTGATGTTTCTTCTCCTTCTTCTCCTTCTCCTGCCACACAGTCAGAGGGATTCAACTCCGCCATCATTCAGTCAAATGACTTGAAATTTGGCATGGAGGTAGAGTGGGCCAATACCCCCAGGGTTTTTTTTCATTTTTTTGATACATGCCTTTAAAAAATTTTTATGCAGGTTTTTTGGGGCATTTTTCGCCAAAAAATGGATTTTTGGATCCTGAGCCCTGGTTTTACAACCAAATGATCTGAAATTTGGTATAAGGGTACCTTGAACATGTGTCTACAGAACAACAGTCACATTTTTGGCATACACCACTTCCAAATGACTCATTTGGGGGACTTTAATGGCTATTTTCAGCAAAAAAAGGGCCAAAAGTGCTATACCCGTTCCATATTCTATCTAAAGAATGGCACGTTCTATCTGCCGTTGGCCATGGAACAGGTGTTCCATTGCGGGTTACCTGAGGTCACATTGCACGTAAGTCTTGCGTAATGACCCACACATTCAATTTTATGTGCCTAAGACCTTCAAAATGTATCAAATCTCATCATTGTTAGTTTTTGCATACCTGTAATAAGATTAGTAAAGCTTTCGAGATTCAAAGTACTTGTTGTTGCATCTTTGTTCTCATATAGCTACTATTCAATTCATTTATTTGAGAACCTTTGCCAGTTTTGCACTGGGGTAAGTTTGGAATAGTCCACTTTTGCGCGGGAGGGAGATGGACTGAAATATGCTGTATTTGCTCCCAAGCAAATGTCGGCCTTTCTAGTAGTACACTGTTTTCTCACTTTTTAAAAAAACTTTCCAGTCGATTTTCCTCGGGAGTTGGTACTAGTAGCCATATACTAGCATATAGATTGGTAATACATATTAATGTACCAATATAAATTAATGGTACTAGTTACTATAAATAGTATAATGACATAACAAGCATCATTGGCCACGTCAAGACAAAAGACCATATGTTGTTGATATAAATTTAAGCATAAAAGCAGAGAAACAAGGCTAACTATATATGTTGAAATATACGGTATACAGTCTATAAAATAACTGAAAACCAAAAAAAGTTATGTTTTTTTAACATCATGATTAAATTCGTTTAAAAAAAAGATGACCTCTTTTACATGTATAATAATTGGCCACCTACAGAAGTAGGTCAGCAAATTTGCGCCCGCTCAACCGGAAAGTCAGTTATACATAATGGACTGCATTTACACACGAACAAGGAAATCTTCATAATCCAAATCATATACAGTGTACAAGCCGATACAAATTATTAGAACTATCCAATGGCATACAGCACAGTTTACCTCTCACATACTAGTAAGTTGCTCTAGCCAGGATTCAAGAGTTTTGTCTGCACTATTTTCTATTCAGGATCGGCCATTAATACCATGTTTTGTGACCTTTTAAAGCATTGCCCAGACCCCCCTCTAAGGGCCCTATTTATATGTCAATTTCTGAAATAATTATGTTTGATCACCTCTTTACTTTATATGGGCAACTCTCATACCAGAGAATGTGAAACAAATTGAAACATTTCAGTAAAATTCCTAGTATAGGAATATGCTACATATTTGAAGCTCTTTGATATACTCCAGTGTAGTCAAATGTTAATGAGAGTACCAGTTTGTCTGTTCCCCCAAGATACTAGTAATTTGCCCCCCTCCCCCTTTAAATCACCTGAGGTACTCGTCTGTCCACAGCTTGAAGGCCGCCATCTCCTTCGCGGCATCCTTGAAGACCACGGGCTTCCCGGGCTTCACGTACTTGTGGTAGAAGTCTCTCGGGTGGGGAACGTCTTGCAAGACTTCCACCGCGCCGACGGGAGGCACTTGGTTACCGATGGGTTGCAAGTGGCCATGCGGCGGCGTGCCCCTACTACCTCCTCCGACGGACTCGCCCGAACGGCTCGGTACCAGCGCTAGCCCGACACAGATCACTAGAACAAGTCTCCAATAGCTTTCTTTCATTTTCCCAGCAATTTTTTCTCTCAACAGTCGAAGTTACTGAGAGGAAATTCTGCTCCTCTGACCAGAAAACCCTGTCTGACAACCTGTCGTTTGATTTTGCTGCCAATCTTCTTCCGCGTGGCGAGGTGGCTTCTGGGAAGGAGGTAACCTTGCGGAGTGGGTATCACGTGACCGGCGGCTGCTGTCTGCAACTGGCGGGACCTCCACACATTCTTACCCCCAAAATGGGCTCCTCAGTTATCTAAATCACAGCTCAAGTCTCCTCCAACACATCACTGGGTGAGTCCCTGTACCTTGGGCACAGAATTCTGACAGAAATGGTGGGAAATGACACCATTTTCTGTCACATGTGATGATGTTAATATATGCATGCCCCTGTGGTGGCAGCCATGAAAATATGGTTCCCCCATGATGCCTGTGCACCTGACTGGATTGTAGCTTCTTTAGTCTGAAGGGTGTCCAGAGTTTTTCCTTCCTTACAGGATTCTGGCGGTTTAAGATGCGAGATTCCAGAGAGCGGGTCGTTCTTCGATGCCGGTGCAGCTTGCAACTTGGAAATAATGAGCACGCTTGGATCATCACAGACGACGGCATAGCTGTGGTCACAACTAGCAGGGATTTCTGGCCAACCCACAAACTAACCAACTCCATTCTTTCCGCAGAGGAACCGGCTGCCACATCACATTGAGTTGCCTTTCAGTACTAACTGTTACTTAATGTTGCATCGTTTTATTTAAACCAAGACTAGTGGCTAACGTCATTCCACTTGTGGAGATCGACAGCTGCCTGCCACACTGATAATTTCTGACATTGACATAGTGACAATTTCTGACCTCAACGATTATCAGGGGATTCCTGATTCAGGTAGCAGGGGTACTGCACTTCCATATACCTAAGCATATACTACATCTCTTTATATGTTTTTCATATCAGAATTCGGATACAAAATTTATGCTCTCAAATTATTAAATGTAAGTATTAGGGAATTTTCATTTTCTTATGGTGTCATGAAATATATTACCACCAATATACTTAGTCTATCATCTGCATCCTTGGTCATACTCCTTTTCACTATAAATGCATTAATTTATCTAGGGATACTCATGCAAACTTTATTCAATTATTGCTATAGATTATACTCTTGAAGACAAACATAAAATATTTCATCACAGGAATAGGTCCGGTTTGACTTCTTCTTCAAGACATTGGAGGAAGAAAAACTGCCACATTTCATGTGTGGACATTGCATAAGTTTTCATACTGCACAGAACCAAAAAGCTAAGATACACTTAGTTATTTTATTGACTTCAATGGATAAAAAATCTTTCAAACATTGATTTGTTGGCCTGGGCCCATGCAGTTGCAGAAAGTTTAAATATTGCATTGTCCAAGTTGCTCTCAAATGACACCTGTGTTGTACTTATATAGCCAGTCACATGATGCATGGTTTTCTTCACATCTGTACATGATGCCTAAATTCCATTACATTGAGATACGCCCCCCCCCAAAAAAAATAGTAACAACCATACTGACCATATTTTCCAATTCATAAAAATGCACTTGTGTAATTTATGATAAATCAAATTCGTATGTAATGTGTAACTATGAGACTTTGAAACATGATTCTTACTGAATTGTAAGTATATTGGGATCAATCCGGCTTAAAAAGTTAAAGTAAGCAATTGATTATAAAGAGAAAAACAAATGTCCTTAGTCATGTTACTGACATACCACACATATCTTGTCTTTTTAAATGAAGACAGCCTCAAAGTCATACAAATTTTTGTAACTGCCAAGTAACTAAGTAAGTGTAACCCCATAAATTTTCACTCAGTAATGGTATATACTAATATAGTTTCTGATTGTGGTACCCCGTTTGGAAGAAAAAAAATCAATAAACGGTATATCCATGAGTAAAGCCCAATTCCTATACAGTACAATAATGTCCTTGCAATCGGTCTAGTAAATAGAGCTAGAACTAGAAGGATTTTTGTTTTTAACCAACCTGTAAAACTTTTAAAGGACCATGTAAAACAATTTGTATGCTCGTTTTGAGGTTTACTAGTAGCTGGCAGTTAATAACTTAAATGTTTTACTCGTGTCAGTATAATTGTTTGATTTCATATACATGTATTTTTTGTAGATGTGATTCTCCTTTGTAACCTTATTCAAGTCTTGCTTCCTTTACATTAGCCAGACAGGGGCCCATCTTAGGGGTTTGGGTCAGACAAAATGGCTTCCCCTGTTTGCTGTGCGTCAGAGCTGAAGATCATGTGACCAACGTGTGGTCTCCCTGTCTCTCGCATAATTACCTCCCGTGTTAGCCATGTCTGGTTCTCTCACCACATCACTTCATTACCTTGTTGTTGTGTTTATCCTGGTTGTCGTTTCTGAACGGGGAAAAAGAGGAGTAGTTTTTGCTGTAAATTTGCAGAAAGAACCCTCAGGGGTCAGACAGAGGTCAGCCAAAATGGCGGGCGGTTGGTTGCCAACAGAGAGTGCTGCATGATCCAGTAGGTCATGTGATCACCATGAGGCCCAGGCTTGTCTGGGGCCATTTGTAGATTTAAGGTTGGACAAGGTAAGGAGGTCGAATTGAGCCTCCTTTGAGGACCAAGGAGCTTTTTGAACCTCCTTGTGTAATAGGACAGGGACCAACACGGTGAGAAACCCCAAAAGGCCATCCTAATCCCAATTGAAGTTGGTATTGTCCTAAAGGTTAAACTGCAGAGGGTTGAATCTATATATAAACAGCCTCCTTGATCAAATAGATCCCAATCCAAGCAATCGGTTTATTGATAAGTATATAGGTTAGCTTCCTTTGCGATTGTGTGCAGTGTGATATCTTGGAATGCTGTCTGCAATGAGCTAGCCTGTACAAAATGGAGGTACAGTGCAAGTGTAATTCATCAGTCAGATGTCCAAAATGTGTCTACAAACTTTAGGCACTGAAGTGTGCTCTTGAAGTCCAGATCTTGTTGGTTTCTTTAGGTTGACCATTATCGTTAATGTTATCTTCTTGTAAGTGTTTTTCTACTTTGTAAACATTGGCTTGTTGCATGTTTTATCCTTCAATTATCATTGTTTTGCCACTTTGTTTTATTTTGGTTTATATATACACACTGTAAAGTACTTCGAATTCGTGCATGATTTTCCCAAGAAAGAATTGCAGAACTACCCCAAATTTTCTGTCAGTTTAAAAATCAATAGCAATATTAATTTTTCTCATCTCAAAGTGGTTCAACGCTCTCTCAACCTGAATTCAGGAAGAAAATAAGCAAGAGTCCTCAAATCTGGTTCCTAAAATATAGGAAAATTGGTGGTGGTGGTCCCCTTAGTGAAGCCAATGCAGCCGTTTTAAAATTCCAGCAGCGTTTGGGATTTGGATATTGGCCAGGTTTCTTCACTCACTTTGATCTCTTGCAAGTGCTGTTCCTTTTGAGGTTGTCTTTTAGCAAGTGATGTATTCCAGTATATAGCCATAGTACATGTACTGTGAATACTAGTTTCATACGTTGATAAATTACAGTACACCTGTGTGTTTGCTTCTATAGTGTATTCATTGGATAAGTAGTGGATTGGGGGTATTTCCTAACAACAGGTCACAAAAGGTCAGACACAGGCAATTATTAGGTCCCTGAATCCATCATAGAACCAGCACAACAGCATATTTTGAAACTGCAATCTACTTTTAATCAATGTCATCCTAAAGACCCATCAAAGGACCAATCTTTGATGATTATAGGTAATTTGTTTATTTGTGATTTGATATCTCTGTTCAGTGATTGTTCATCCTTCAGGGCTCGATATACTGGGTGCATATGCACCTTAGTGCAGGTAAAATTGGAGCAGTGCAGATACATGTAGTTCTGATGTCTTTCTTCTTTCTTTCTTTATTGGCAATGACAACAGGTCAAGACACAGGTTATCAAGGCAGTGTTAACTGGTATGTCTACCTGCGCCCAATCTGCAATGGGCCATGTACTTGGCTTATAAAGTTATATACATGTACATGTAGTTATACACAAATATAGGTGTAGGTGTATTTTCATTAGCAGTATTGACTGTCATCACCTACATGTATGAAGTGTGAAAGAAATGGCAGTGGTTTAAATTTCTGAACAGTTTTTAGTGTGAACCATGCTTCCTACATTCTGAGTGGTACAATGTACATGTAAATTTGTCAGTCACAGACTCACAGGTGATTTTCAATGCGTATAATATGTTACATCCACTGGTGCAGGAATGCAAAAAATGTAGCCCTGTCCATTAGTGTGAGGACAGGGCTCCAAATTAACTTTTTGACCTAGGAGCACTGTGCTCCTAACCATAAAAAGTTAGGAGCACAGGCTAAAATCTAGGCGCACCAACAAAAAATATTGTATTGCAAAGGTGTTAATCTATTAAAAACTAAGCTAGATCATATTTCCTTTAAAAAAAAATTCTATCAGCATCCTTAATTTTGAAAAAATTGGGCATAGGTTCCCCGGATGACCCCTAACCGGGGGCCAACGGTGCTTCCACAAGTTCAACAAGTGAAAAATACATGATACAAAATGTACATGTATTTACTACCTGGAACTTGCAATTATTCCCAAAGGTGTACCTGACATTGATATATTAAAAACTAAACCAAATCCTATTTCCCAAACAAACCACATATTGACACAGCTGAACAAATAAAAATGTGGTCATGTCTATAAACTCCACTCAAAAACAATTTTTGAGAGACACTCGGGTCGCGATACTAAGCATGATAATCTTTAATATCTCATCTGATTCTCCCAATGTATTACTATTAGGGACTTCACAATCACAGCATCCAACCGCACTAACACAAGAAACCAATAAAATTCGGAAAA
>NW_017804065.1:2361042-2392506 GCF_001625305.1 Branchiostoma belcheri
AATTAACCTTATAAAATATAAGTGAATTTTTATTTCAGTTGTAGCCGAAAAAATAGTTTTCTATGCGTTTAAAGTTTCGTTTTAGCACCTTGTAATATGTACTTAGTACATGTATCTTGTACATTTGGATGCTATCTTGACCTTTGACCACTGTTGTTGTGAAACACCGTCGGCCATTTTGTCAGGCCCATTTTGTCAGTCTCGCCGTAGATTTTCGAGCCGTTTTTTCGAGCAAATTTCAACGGTTTTAAACATTTTACGGCCTCAAAAACTCATATAACGAGGAAAGCAAGTTGTAGTTGTTATTTTCATGCGTAACATTTCTTCTGGGGATGGATTATTTTTCCGCCGAGCTGCCGAAAACTAGCGTCATGCCGCGACCATGCGGTCGGGTGCGGGCGGCCGGCGGGAGTATCGGTGAGCTTTCACGATGTAAACAAAGGCATTCGGAGTTGTTCACATGAAAATTTTGCTGTGAAACGCCAGTGGGGTGTCAGATTTTCTACCAATGACAGTGTTTTCTTTGCGGCGTCATGGCGAGATCGACAATTCATCGTCAATTCACAAGATTGTGCCGACAATGGAATGAATAGGCTAAAATTTTTATTGGCGCACCGTGCGACCGTGATTTCAAATGTAGTCGCACCGTCAAAATTTTGGGCGCATATGCGACCAAATCAGTCGCAGTCACGAGCCCTGGAGGACCACTTTTGTCATCCATCAGTAGTTGCATGTATCCACATGTGGCTGCTGTAGAGTAGCTACTGCATCATACATGTATTGTAGTATATTATGTACATGTGTAGTAATTTTATATATACATGAATATATATGTAACTGAAAAAGATACATTTTTCAGTATTTGTTCATTTGTACCTGTGTTCTCTTGCTTGATGTATCATTTGTACTTCCTTCTAATGCCTTATATTTACATATTACTTTAAATTTAATCCCGTATACAATATTTTAGGCTGGGTGCATAAAGCACATAAAACATGTACTAAGTCTAGTAAAGAAGTCCCATTTATTCTTCATTCATTCATGAATGACAGTCAATGGATGAATAGGGATTAGCCTACTTGAGTAACTGGTCCAAGATACAGCCATCTATATCTACTTAAAGCCTTTGATTTTTGAAGCACTGCTTTATTCAATGTTGCTCCTGTTTTTTTCCACAGAAAAAAAAACATCACCATGGCAACTGACGTGAAGACCCCAGACTTTGACGACCTGTTGGCAGCGTTTGACATCCCTGACATGACGGAGGGGAAAGACGCGTTCGAGCACGGGACCGACCATGAGACTCCTGCTGAGGGGTCAAGGGGGGACAACCTCACCCAGGTCCGGCCTTCCTGACGTTTGCTTAGACTATAGAGTTAAACAAGCATATTGGCAGAACATACATGTAGTGCCAGGCCTCGAAATTAAGTTTTCTTCCTATTCAGGCCTCGAAAAATTAACTTTTCTTAGAATCTTACTATTGTCCCAGCACTGTCCCTATATTAATTTCAACTATCCCGAAGTGAGGATGAACTGTCCCAACCTGTTTTTCGGAAGTATTGTATGACTTTTGTATGACAAAAATAGGTAATTTGAGGGAACTTTTCTGGAGCCAAAAGCCAGGATGTGTGCCTGGTGAACAAAAGAAGGGCTGACATTCTGTAGGTACACCGTTAATTTCGAGCCCTGCTATTGTCCCAGCACTGTCCCAATGAAATAAATTTCAATTGTCCCGAAGTGAGGATGAACTGTCCCAACCTATTTTTGGGAAGTATATGACTTCAACTTTAGGTCAACTTTATTTTGCTTGTATGTTCACTTCCAGGCGCACTATAATTGCAGAGTAGACAGGAAATTCAGGGGGACTTTCCTGGATCCAAAAGCCATGACATGTGCCTGATAAACTAAAGAAGGGCTGACCTTGCGATGTAGATTAGTTTTTCTATTGTCCCAAAAATGTCCCAAAGTGCCTTTTTAGCTGTAAGTGGATTGGATTATGCAGTGGCCATAACATCCAATTCTTTTGTTATGGATTCATAACAAAGCATAAATAGATTGTAGACATTTCTACTTACAAGACATCTTATTATATGTATTATACTAACTTGGTCATAACACTATTATCAACAGGTAAAAAAAAATAACTAAATTCATATGCTTGTGCATTGAAAATAATTTTATCATTCCAGTGTACTGAGAATTTAAAGTCAATTTAAAATTTGTGGCACTCACAGAGACCTGTGCTTGTATTTCGCTCTTCAAAATATGATTTACAGTGTAGTACTACATGTACGTTGTTTTTACTGTACTGGTAAGTAAGGTCCAGGTTCAGGTCTAATCATGGGTCTCTTTTGTAGTAACAAAGAAATCATTGCAATAGTGTTTTCATCACATTATTCCCTTTTCACAACCAGGATGGAGGAACTCTGACCACTCCAGTCAAGCCGATGCCCCAGCTACAGCGAACACGGGACATCGTTCCAGAGATCCGCCCTGATGCCAGCCCTGATCGCATGCCAAGTCCACTGGAACCAATCTTCAACCTACCCACCAACCAATCAGAAGAAACTGCCGAACCCCTCAGCAACCAATCAGAGCAACCCTACCATTTACCGACAGTCAAACCAGAACCTGGCTCTGATTCGTCCACTGTAACCATTAAAAGAGAACCAGTCGCGGATTCAACACCTGACCAATCACAGCACTTGTCTGTTATCAAGCATGACCAATCAGAGCCATTCTTAGATAAAATAAGCACCCAATCAGAAACTGGTTTAGATAATCTCAAATCTGAACAGAAATATAGATCACCAAGTCCTCAAGAAGTAGCTAGTACCAGGAAGAGCCCAAGCATTCCCAAGAAGAAAGTAGATATAAAGCCAGCATCAGACAAAGAAAAGACGTCTACCAAAAGCATAGAAACTGCCAGTTCTAGGATAGAAAAACTTGTGACCTCTCTAAGAGATGAAGAAAAAGTCAACCCGCTTCCACCAAAATGTGATGAAGTAAAAAGCTCTGCAACAAAAGTGTCGCCACCAGAACTACAAAGTGTACCCAACAGCCAACCCGCAGCTAAACCTAGTGGAGATGCTAAAGTTAAAAACCTTCTCAACTCAGACTCAGAGCAAAAGACAACCGTCAAAACACCACCAACAGTGAAGCAAATTGCCCCCAAGCCAACCAACAAGCCTGAGCCATCAGCTGCCAAGGCAAAGGAGCAGGTTGATGACACCAAAACTAGCACTAACAAGCCTTACAACACAAGACCTCGTAAACAGAACTTTAAGTTCACGTTTGAAGACGACTGTGAATTTGAGGACGAGTTCACTGATGAGTCAGAAAGGGACAAGCAGCCAGCAAAGAGTGTTCCTGCAGGTAACCAGAACTCCATTGCTGCCATGCAGCTTAGAGAACTCATGAGACAGGCTGATAAAGACAAGAAAGAGAGCGAGGCCGCATCGGCAGGCCAAGGTTCGATTCCCAAGGTCCGAATCACCACCCTGAGAACTTCCCAAGGGACCATCATGACAGCTCAGTCAGTACCGAAACAGTCCATCATTCCCAACTCCACCAGTAGCAGCAGTGTTGTTCCCATTGTCAGGACTCTGACCACTGCTGCCATGGGTCAGCTGCATGTGGCCCAGCCACAAGCCACCGCAACAAAAACTTCCATTGTCTCTAGTCCAGCAACTGTTCAGTCTCCAGGTCAGCTCAACAACAGGGTGGTCACCCAAGTGTTGACATCTGGGAACGCGTCAGTTCGAACCACTCCCAGCGGGACCACCGTGCACACGGTGACCAACCTGGGCATTGCGTCTATTCTCAACAAGCCGAACCCCGTGTCGACGTACAGCCCCAACCTGAACGTCCCGGCCAAGTACAACCTCTCGGTCCCAAAGAACGGGCACAAGTGCTTGGAGTGCGGAGACACCTTCCTGCTGTACACCAGCCTCTTACACCACATGCAGCGGCGGAGCATCATGATCACCATCAACTGCAACATCTGCATGAAGAGCATGCTGTTCCAGAACAAGTGCGCCCTGCTGTCCCACTCCCGCCTGCACATGAACCGGGGGAAGAAGATGAACCTGGCTTCGGCCATCGTCACCCCGCTCCTGAAGGAGTTGATGAACCTGGGACAGCCGAACCCAAGCGCTCCACCGGATGTTCACACCTCCATAGGGCAGACCATCGTCTCCTCTGCTAGCACCTCCACAGTTCAAAGAGCCACCGTTCAAAGTGTACAGACCACCGTCACCAGCTCTGTATCCTCCTCTCAGACCAGGCCCTCCCCGAGCCTTCAACAACTGGTCATGGGTTCGCAGCCCGGAGCCATGTCATGCACAGAGTGTCGCATCATTGTTAACAGCCTCAGCTCGTTGGAAATCCATTTCCAGAGGAACACCACCGACTTGAAATCTCCCTCCTTGTGTCCCCAGTGTGGAGTTTTCTTCCCAAACAAGTGCATGCTGGGGGCCCACCAGCGTATTCACAAGAACCTAGCCCCCTACACGTGTCCGGAATGTGGGAAATGGGAGAAGGGTGGGCGGAGCGTATTTCTAAAACATCTCCGCACAGCGTGCCACCATTACGCTCGCTCAAAAGGTTACAAGTGCACACACTGTGCAGCAGTCTACGACCACGTTAACCTTCTGAAAGCCCATGTACAGAGCGCGCATGCAGAGCAGTTTTATAAGTGCCCCATTTGCCCAATGGCATTCAAGGCCATCCCCAATATCAGGGTCCACATACTGAACACACATGGAAACCAAGTGGCCGGGTACAGATCTATCTACAAGTGTCCATTGTGTGACACAGTCTTCACCCAAACCACCCTGCTGTCCACCCATTTAGATACCCACATTAACGACAAGAGCAACCACATTGTCAGCCACTTCCGCTGTCTGGAGTGCCACAAGTCGTTCGACCCGAGGGAAACATTCCTGCAGCACATGCAGACAGGCCACGTTGTCGACATGTCAGACAACATTGTCCTTTGCGACCTGTGCAAAGCGTCATTCCCCTCCCTGATAGACATGGAGAGCCACAAGAAAATGGCGCACAGCTCGTATGTCAACCTCACAGCCCACACGTGCACCCAGTGCCATCAGAAGTTTGGGTCGGCGCAGCACTTGCTCGATCATGACTGTCGGCAGCGAGACAACAAGTCAGTGAACAATGACAGCAGCAACAAGAAACACCAGTGCAGTTTGTGCTCCTACGTCGCCAAGACTGAAGGCAACCTGGTAAAGCACATGAAGTTTCACGAAAGGCAAGGCGTCTTCACGTGTTTAGAGTGTGGGAGACAGCTTGCAAGTCAGGAGCTGTTGGCCGAACATCTACAGACCCACACGAAGGGTACTGTCCACAACTGCTCCGAATGCAAAGCGTCCTTTGCAAAGGCGAGCCTGCTGTATTCTCACATGACGAAAGAACATGGCAAGCCCAAGAAGTACCCCTGTTCGATGTGCAACCGCATGTTTGAAAGTGTCCACAGCATGAAGAGGCACGTTCGGATCAACCACCAGGGGATCAAGCGTGTGTATCGCTGCTGGTATTGCAAAGAGAAACCCATGTCGTACAGTAAGCGGATCATGCTGGAGAAACACATTGTCTCCATCCACGGTATCGCTAGCGAGGACATTGACTTTACACAGATGCCTGACCCCAAGCAGCCTGTGTCACCGGACCAAGACGTATCGACGGGAAACGAAAAGCGTCGGAAAAACGGGGGTCAGCAAGGCGGGACAGCAAAGAGGCCAAAACGTGCAAAGATGGGGTTCCAGTGCGCCAAGTGCGAGTTCACCACTGAAGTGAAGGAGGAGTTTCTACAGCACTTCCCGCAGCACAAACAGAACCACACCTCCATACAGTGCATGGAGTGTTCCACCAGCTTTCGCTCGGAGGACGCACTGCGAAACCACCTGTTTGTCCAACATGAGTACCGGGACCAGGATGAGCTGACCAGTGTCCTGTCAGAAATGGTTGCCTATGCGGAAAAGGCAAACTCCCAACAAGACAGTAGCGTCAACGGAGTAGCGAATCCCCACAACGAATGTAGCGTGTGCTTCAAAAGGTTTGATTCAGACTCGGCTCTGAAGACACACATGAGAACCCATGGCATGGCCTTCATCCGTTCCAAGAGGTCCAGTTCAAATGACTAGTGGTATAAAAAAAAAGAAACAGATTGTAAAAATTTCTCGAGAACTGGGCCTAATATTACTATTAGCAATATTTTTCTGTTGTATATTCATGACATGCAATGTACAAAATGTATCAATACTGTTTTGCCTAGGTGCAGTATTTTTTCAAAAGAATTCTCAGAATGAAAGAGTATTAATCATCATCACATAGGTTAAAGTGTCTTAACCTTACGCAACTCTGTTTGATATGTTATTGTATCTCTTATCTTTAACCACATTCATAAAGTGTGACCTCAGTATAATATATAGTTAAGCTAGATTTTGTACATGGCTGGCAAAACTTGAGGAGAGAATGTAGTGGCTCCAGTGCTTAGAATTGGTTCAACTTATACCCATTGATTATTTTCAAAAAATATACCAGTATACTGATGGACAAATGTAGAACTATTTTATCCTAAGTTCTATAAATGATTTGGAGGTAGGAGAGTACCTCAAGTAACACAGTACACTATCTGATAGTGGAGACGTCTTTTCTTCCAAAAGTGTAGCTTTTCATATATTGACCAAGGTGAAATCCTCAAATAAAGCTTGTTCAGTATTATTACTCCCGGGTACAGAAGTATTGGTTTGAGTAGATAAGTGTTTGTCCGGACACTGTACATAGGTTGACAACATGTGAGTGTGGGGAAGATTGACAGACAGAATGACAGCAAGTCAAAAGGCCGGATACAGAAAATGGGATGACCTTGAATTTTGCAAAACCCCAAATATGTTGTACGTGGAAGTATGAAATCTCGTTTCAACTTGGAAGACCTTTTCCATGGTATGATGGATTAACAACAGTAGAAAGCACCTCACACGTACAGATCTTTCCCAATACTTCATTCACTCTCTCTCTCCCATAACAGCCTACTCACTCACTCTATCCCATAATGGCTCACTGTCCTATAATGGCTCACTCACTCACTGTCCCATAACGGTTAACTCACTCTATCCCATAATGGCTCACTCTGTCCCATAACAGCTCACTCACTGTCCCATAATGTCTCACTCTGTCCCATAACAGCTCACTTACTCTGTCCCATGTCTCACTGTCCTACAACAGCTCACTCACTGTCCCATAATGTCTCACTCTGTCCCATAACAGCTCACTAACTGTCCCATATCTGATTCTGTCCCATAACAGCTCACTCTGTCCCATAATGTCACTCTGTCCCATAACAGCTCACTCACTGTCCCATAATGTCTCTCTGTCCCATAACAGCTCACTAACTGTCCCATATCTCACTCTGTCCCATAATGTCACTCTGTCCCATAACAGCTCACTCACTCTGTCCCATAATGTCTCACTCTGTCCCATAACAGCTCACTCACTCTGTCCCATAATGGCTCACTCTGTCCCATAACAGCTCACTCACTCTCTCCCATGCATAACGGCTAACTACAAGAAATGGCCACTCATGTACAGTAGGACTGGGGTTTCATCAGAACTTTTTTAATGCAGCAGCAGGTAAGTTTACATTTGAGGCAATGTAAGGAAACATAAATGGAAAACGTCCTTCGGGACAGATAGAAGTTACATGTATACCAAGTACAGTTGTCTCTTGCCTCCCAGTGCAGAGTAGGCCTTGGTCATCTAGTCAAATGTGATGGTGCTTGTTTCCAAAGGATGATTATTTTATTTTTTAAAATTCATGGTTGACTGGAGGTTGCAGGCAACTTATTAAGACCCAGAAATGACATATTATTCAAGCAATCAGAAAATAAGATTGCACAAAGAAAGCCAAAGTGCTTAAAACCCATACTAATTTTGAAGATACAGTGTCTATGGGCACTAATTCCCCAACACATTCAACTGATTACATGACACAATCATCATCATCTGGTCGTGAGAGTTTACGTCAATAGGATGACCTAAACCCTAAATATTTTACATGATTTCAGCCTAATATATACAAAGGTTTTTTCATCTTTACATTTCTTATAAGATCTATAAAACAAAACTTTTAAAGTACAAGATCTTTGATTGATATACATAATTGTTAACATCAGATAGATACATATACTGGGTATGTAACTAATGTACTAATACATTCAATCAAGTGTTTCTGTCAGTAACTGACCAGTATTTGTCTTTGAACTTGAAGACATTTAACGTGTACAACCTAACCAATCGTAAAGTTCAGAACTGGAATTGCTTAAATGATTTACAAACTCACTAAAAAGTATAGTTTCGAATACACCGTCAAAATTGACAATTCAAACTCCAAATCAATTACTCCATAAGAAAACTTAGTACTGCTAGTACTGTCTATTATCTTCTGCACATTAATTGCATGAAAAAAAAGCAATTAATTGAACACATACATTACACACTGAAGCAAAATATAATCTCTTATTCAATGTGAGGATACCAGTATTTAGACTGCCTCAGTGAGACAGTATATAAAATTGTTAGAAAGTCAGAGCTTAAAATGTTATTTTGGAGATCAGCCTCTAAATCCATTGTATGAAAAACTTTACAAACCAAGCTGCAAATTGGACAGCCAAAAGCCAGGTTAGCCATCACCACTTCAGGTTGTCCCCAAACCCTGAACTCTATTACATCTGCAACTAGTAGTAATAGATAATGAATACATTTATATCTCATGCAAGAGGGCAGGTTTGGTGGCTAACATTTTTGAATCGCTTACTACCACAGTACACATGCATGTCATCAACTGCCCACTAATAATACAATGAGAGTTTTAAAATTGTCTGTAGTATGGTAATGCTGTCAGTACAATGTAGTTTGGAGCCATAAGTTTATTCTCTTTCATTTACTTTCAATAAACCTCCAATAATAGTCATTCATGATTCTAATCCTTTTATACATTGTATTTCAATGAAAAATGCTGTCAGTGTGAGGACTCATTAACATATAGGAATATTAGAAAGTGCAGCTGTATAGTGCTTTATTCCCTAGGTAATTATTTACTGTCTTTGTCCTTAGAGTCGTCTTTTGACTCTTCTGACTTGGACAGGCCGGTCTGGCTAATTGCCTCTGAGACTGCCAGCCTCTCAAACTCATCCTCGTTTTCCGGTACGGGAAGGCTGGCGGAGCTGGGTCCGGCACCGGCGTTGAGCTCGGACGTGCGCCTGTGGTGGGGGCAGCCCGGGGAGGTGGTGGTGGTCCTGCCGCCGTGTGGCCCCATGGACAGCCCCTGGGACCGGATGGCGCTGGACACGCCGGCTTCCTCCATCGCCTGCTGCCGCTCTCTCTCCCGGCGGCGCCGCCTCTTCCTGCGCGTGTTCCCCGGGGAGAAGCCCAGCTCCTGCAGCACCGTGTTGATGGCGTTGTCCACCATCGCCTGGGCTATCCGCAGGTTGTAACGCTCCTTCTTCGTCCCACGGATGGACGAACTCTCCGGGTTTCTCGGGTCGTACATGTTCCACGGCGGGCCCAGGGGCCTGGGGGGTGTCTTGTCAGATGTGGAATTGCTATCGGTAGTGGCTGCTGTATCTGAACCGGTAGCTGCATTGTCGGTGGTAGACTCACCTGCAGATGCACCTATAGATGCACCTGCTGTAGTGGTGGGGGTTGCAGCTGGGAGGACAGGTGCAGGTGGCGCAGCAGGTAGGATGGGAGCATCTTCGTAGTATCTCTCGGTGAAAGATCTGCGTCTTCGTGGTGTAGGGCTGGCCTGGTCCCCCACCTCTGCTTGATCAGGTGTTGGCTTTGCGTCATCATCTTCTCCAGACATTGGTTTGTCAGTTCTTTTGGATGTTTCTGTTTCAGACCCCTCCTTACATGTAGCTTCAGCCGATGGTGACCAGCGTTAGGATCAGAGCTTTGTCGTCTCCTCTTTGGGGATTCTTGCCTGCTGTCGTCATCTTCTAAGGGACGTTTCAAAGTTGCCGCTTTTGATGAATCTTTCTGTTCCTCCATGTTATCAACGTTATAACCAGAGGGTCTTTGGATACGTTCTTTCTCGCTTTCAGTCTTAGTTTCACTCCTACCATTTTTTTGATCGACAGTTCTTTCCTTATCGTCATAGTCAGGATCTTTACGTTTAACCACATTTTCAGAAACAGCTCTGAAACCTCTTTGCAATCTCTCTGCAGCTGATATTTCTTCTGAATCTGATTCTCTCTTCTGTCGTTTGTAGGATGGAGGCGTCTTGCCTTCTGATTCAGACTCAGAATCTGATGAGTACTTCCTCTTAGAGGGTCCTGCATCTTCCTGCTTACCTACAGAAGGATCAGCCGTGCTGGGACCAGCATCAGAGTCATCCTTATCCTCCTCCTTGTCGGCATCTTCTGTCTTCTTCTTCTTCGGCAGATACACGTAGTGGCTCCTCACAAAGAGGGGTGTCTCGATGGTGATGAAGACTTGGTTGCGGTCGTCTGGGCCTGCACCGTTAGCGCCGTCATTACTCCTGTTGTGGTCTGACTCTGAACCCGACTCTGAGCTGGAGCCCACAGAAGACTCGCTCTCACCACTAGAAGGAGACCCTTGTTTCAGACCTCCCGCTTTTTCAGCCTTCTTGTCTTCCTGCGAGACTTCACTCACTGGGATTGCTTCTCCCGATGTCGAGGCTTCAGATGATGATACGTTTGGATCCCCTTCGGATTTTTGCTTGTCCTGTCTGTGTCCTCTGAACATCTCTTTCCAACAGAAGCATCCCCTTCTGATCTATCTCGGTCACTCGTCACCACCTTGTCTCCTTCATCAGATGTCTTCTGACTGTCTGCAGATCCCGATAATCTTGGTTTTTCATCAGTGTTGTCGTTTTGCTCACGTTGTGGCCTATTGCCTTCACGCCGAGCTCTGTTGTTGGAGGCAGGAGTTGCCTCATCACTGTCGCTGTCACTTGATGGATGGGTGTCGATCACCTTGGCCATCACTAGGGAGTCTCGGAAGGTTCCCTCCCGGAGGACCTTCTCCAGACGTTCCTCCTCTCTGGCAGTGGAACTGCTGCAGGTTGGGGGGGAGTCATCCATGGGGCCAACCTTCTGGCTGGAGGAGACACAAAAAACATTTTATAAATCTTTCATAGCTACAATGCAGACACAGGGGTAGTTTTACATGTACCTCCATCAAAAATGAAGTCCTAAAGTCACTAATCACATCTACATATCATAGCTTTTGATGTTTTCACCGGTGTGTTTTTTTCAAAACATGAACTCCTTGACAGCTGCTGTTGTACATGTTTTTCTTTGCACAATAAGGACAGACCTGTAGACACCATGGTAAAAGAGAAGGGGGCAAAATGACTATCACACAAGATCATAGAGGTCTGAGGTCTCTTGATTGCCACTGAAATGCCTACTACTATTCAGATACAAAAATAAGAAGAATTTTTCATTAGCGCTTAATGATGAATTCAGGATAATAATAATAAGTAAATAAATTAAAATAAATAAATGTGCTACATGGAATTAAAATTTAAATTGACCAAATAATTTCCCGACAATGCGTAATGTTAAATTGAAGCGGTCAGTTACAGTTATCATTGATTTAAAATGGCTAAATGGCTCGGTATGCCTCATGGAAAACCATTGAACTAATTTGTGAAACCTAAAATCTAAATGCTAGTTGTCATTGGCAGCTACTCTCCAAGCAGAGGTTTTTTTTAATCTGGGTTTCTCTTTTGCACTGAATTTTTTTCCCACCAAAAAAAGAGGAAAAAATTCAGTGCAAAAGAGAAACCCCGATAAAAAAGCCCAAAAACATGCCAAAAGTAACCCCAAATGCAAACCTCTGCTTGGAGAGTAATTGGCAGCTGGTTTTATAAATTGTGAACGGTGGAAAAGTGGGCAAATTATTTCATATGGTAAGACAATCCAGCTATTTCTCAATGAACTTCACTATATGTAAATAAATCTTGTGAAACTTGTCTTTTCGTTTCTGATGACGCAACATGAAACAGGTTGCACGATCACACCCCTCCCACACAAAAACGTACCAGACCAAAATTTGTGTCCCAAATAACGTGGACTTGTCATCAAAACAGAAAGATTCCGGCAAGCTCTGGGACACCAAGAGTAATGAAAGACGTACCTCTGAAATGTAGAGATTATGAATATTTGATATTATGGTGAAATCTGACGAGAAGGGGCCGTTCAGGCGAAAGTTGGGCGATCTTTTCAGTCAGGAATTTGAGGAAACAAACTTCGGACTGACACAAGTCCACCATTGTTTGATTAAGGGTCAAAGGTTAGACATAAGCATATTTTGCAAAAGAAAATGACAGAAAACACCAATCCCATCCAAATTCAATACTTTATAATAGCTTATTGTTACGAATCATGTTATTTGTGGTAATAGCGAATCGTAAAGATTATGAAAAGAAATTATATAAATTTTGATCACATGACCTCTGCAGAGGTCACAGAGATCCAACATGGCGGCGTTAGGATGTAAGTACTACGCAGCTTCGCAAACTTTCTCACTTTTCTCCTCTTTCTTTGATCATCGTGTGTATATTTGTAACCCAGACTGATCTTTGAGGTCATATTTAACCGTTGATGGTAGGGGATGTGATGTAACTTATGCGTTATCCACCAAATAGTTGAATGTTTACTGGGACACCGGCTAGGGTCAAGAACAAACTACGTACTATTATATATTATTTTGTAACGTATAACGTAACGGGTCCTTGGTGCGATCTTTTACATGTGAAAAAGTAGATAGTAGGTTATCCATAGGTTAAAAATAAGCAATTCATTTGTCTGTCTGTAATTCTCTATTGTAACAAACAAATTATAGATAAAGATATGAAAATAAATTTGTGTAAGTAAAAAGTTGTTAGTGCTGTTATGTACATGTAGAGCCAGAAATGTCTATAAAACGTCTAACGGACATTTAACATTCTCGAAAGTTCTGCATATTTTTTAAACATATTTTGTAAGAATGTCTTTCCCAGGTCTTTACAGGGTCTTTTTGGGGAGGACTTGCTTGTTGTGTTTTCCATTGTTCATGAGGCGTCTGTTAGAATGTCTTTAGAAAAAAAGTGTGAAAACTGGCATGCATATGAAAAGCACTGCACAAAGCCAAGACAATTTATAGGGGAGGACACCATTAATTAATAGACAGATGCTAATATCTTTATAAGTGTGCATTGTGCTAAACAAAGGACTGTCTCCTAGGGGTGTCCCTACCTGACGTGTGAAGAGACTATGGATATGAAATGTCCACCTTGGGTTATTTCGATGTTGTTTTTCAGTAACTATGTCTACTTAATGTTCTCCCGACTGGCCTTTGTTCAGCAATGTCTAAATCATGTCTAATGTCCGTTAGACGTTTTATAGACATTTTTGGTTCTACACATATATCAGGGCTCGAAAATATATAATTTTACATTTTTTCCACGCACCCGAACCAGTGCAGGTAACATTGAAACTACAGCTCAGAATTTAGGAAGTATGGATCATACTAAAAAAAATGACATAAAACATCGCCATTATTTCTATCCACATAATTTAAGATGTAACTATTGTAAGTGGTACTATAGTCAATATGCACAAATACAAGTGTACATACCGGTACTTCTATGAATGCATTAAATCTGCAGATGCAGGTTAGGTGCGGTTAGAGACAGTCAAAAGATGGCGGTGAATGTTTGATTTGAAAGCCTGTAGATTGTAGGTTGGTGGGAAACACTTGTCAGGGAAGGAATTCCAAAGCTTGGCCGTACGGGGAAAAAATTATGCACTAGTAGTACATGTAGTATACTATAGAGTCAGTACATGTTGGGATAACCCATGTTTTTCTTTACCAACAGTCCTGCGGCCTGGTGTCTTTGGAAACCTAGCAGTTCTCCAAAGGTAAAAACATGTTATCAACTGTTACTAGCTAAGTGTGGACAACTTTGGCATTTTCCATTTTCAAACTGTTTTTTTACTATACTATTTTTCCATTTATGCCAGTATGAATGAATAGATAGATAGATATTAGTATATATTATTACCTCCGGGGAAGGAGATATCCTTCCGCGAGGAGGTTTTACTATGGTTCGAAACATTTCTGTCAGCAGCTGTTTCTCGCGATCGGCTGGACGGATTTGTCTGTGGTTCGGTATACGTATTGCTATTGGGCTGCAGATGATGCAGAACGTTTTTGTTTAATTGCATATGTGTTTATGGGCGTCGAAATAAAAGGTTTTTAAGTGCTCCGGACACCCCCGCCATGCTGAAAATGGTAATTACCATGTTGTTAAGGAATGGGGCGGTTGCAGTTTTGGGTCTTAGCATTCAAAAGGGGTCAAACAGAGGGGTGTCTGGTTCCGATAAAAATTTTGGGTGACGGCGCAGCAATGACGGCGCGGGATGACAGCGGGGGTAATGGCGCGGGTGACGGTGCAGGCTGTCAGACTGTGAGACACGTTAATCAACAGTCCATACCGAACCAACCGTCAGTAGCCATCAAACACATACAAACATATTACGCACATAACTTTCATACTACACACAAACAAATAACCTAAACCAATAGAACACAAAAAAACCCGGAGGTTTGAAATCTACGATTTCCCTTGTAACTATTATTATAAGTTATATAATTTAGTAATATACATGTAAGTATAGCGAATAGTAGTACATGTAATTAATAAAAGTAATTACAGTCAACGTGTGTACAGTGACCACCTTTACATAAGGACCACCTGGCCATATGCATGATAATTGTTGCCACTTTTTAGTGGTCACTCACTGTATATAAATTGTTTTTCCCTTTGAGTCAAGTAGTAAGAATTCCAGTACATCACACTCACTCACTATCCAGGGTTAGATTATACTGCTGCTGTTGTCCCTTCCACAAGTCGGCAGCAGTCGGCTAGTGCCTAGTGGTACTGGTAGTGGTATATAGTGAATGATATAATTCAAGTCCGTTCAGTGGTTACTATAGGCAGGTTGTGTATACATTATTCACAACATCCTTACTTGTAAGTAGCATTACTTTCCCTGATGAAGATGACAGGTCACTAAAACGTCAGCTATTGTTAAACAAGTGGTTGTGAATAATTTTAATTATTCACAACATAGCAAATCATGGAATTTTAAAAGCAAAGTTCTTAAAAGAACTTTGCTTTTAAAATTCCATGATTTGCTATGGAAATCGTGACGGATGTTGTGTTTTGTTCCAGACACGTGCCCACAGCCTGCCAGGCCATCAGAACTGTTCATGACAGCAAGTCTGACCAGGCACAGAGCAGGTACGGCAGTAGTTTTTCATGGTTACTACTCAGGGCTCAAAATACTTGTTTTCTGGTATGTGCAAAATTGCACATTGGCAAGAATTTTAGGTGCAATTTGAAAAATTTATGTGCAAAAAGGTTAGACATCAAGGTAATAAGATATGCCAAAAAACAGTTACTCAAGCAACTGGATATGATTTTGGAAACAGATTAAAATAAACAAAGTAAAAATGAAAACTTCATTGTTGATTAAAATCAACAAAGTAAGAATGAAAACTCCATTCTTTATATATCCTGTTTGTGTGTGTGTGTGTGTGCGTGTATGTCTGTGTGTTTGTGTGAGCAATTAACCTATACAAAATGCAACAATACCACACAGCCTGAATGCTACTATCTCTGCCTGTTCAACTGGAATAGTTTCAAAGCAGGATAAGTAAGGTGTGGAAGTCTGTCATTTATGATGGGCTAAGTTGTTAACATATGGATTATAACATGATGATTTTGTTGTCAGAATACGCCTGGTGCCAACAGAAGACACGGGTGCGGTCACCCCGGCTCCCAAACCCAGCGATGCCGAGTTTGTGGTGGCCAGGCTGGACGATCTGGTCAACTGGGCTCGCAGGGTCAGTCAGACTCATGCTGTTTCTTTCCATAATGTTAAGTTCATCCAGTGCAGGGCTCAAAATTCGTTTTTATGTTTACCGAAGGAAAACATATTGTTTTTACTCAGTTTCTTCCTCTTCTTCTTCTCCAAACAGTAACCTCTGACCTGACCAATAACATGATTTGTTGACATCTGTCACCATGGTGACTGGTGTTGGGTTACATAATGTTGCAATTTCATGGTCTGTTCTGCTTCTATCACCATATACTAGTAGTACATGTATGTGAATGTGTTTGAGTAAGAATTAACAGAGCAGATCATGTCCGAAGGTAAACATTATGCATTTGCTTTGCAAATGTTACTTCTCTAGTTATTATTACAATTCCCTAGACTGTGTGTAAAACTAGCAGTGCAGTTCCTTTTCCACTCACTAGGTGGTGTTTTGTCACACAATACTTATAAAGAGATTCTTTATTGACACAACAAAAAAGTACAGAGACTTTTGTATGGTCTTCTACAACTTAACTAAAGATCTAACAAAGCTAAATACATGTGCGGATAACGTCATCTTACGTACAGAGTACATGTATGATGTAACAATAAAGGTTAACTATTCTCTAACATGTGTTCTCTAAGATCAAAACATTCTTTAGTGTATTTTCCTATTTGAACACTGTATTGGTTATCTCCCCTTAGAATGTAGTTGCATTTATGTATAGGATCTAATATATTGAAATCAATTGAACAAGCGGAAAGAAAGGTGAACAGCAATCGGCGCTTATCATTGTATAGTGTACAATCCATTATAAAATGGTGCTCATTTTCGATCAAGTTTGGACAAAATGGACAGAACCTTTGGTCATTTGGTATTTTCTTGTATCGACCTATTTCTATGTTTAATTTATGACAACTAATTCTTAGTTTTGTGATCGCTTTTCGGATATCTAGATTGTGTATACTTGAGAGGTATTGTTTTTGTCCATAGTTTTCCTTTAATGCGGTATAAACAGAAAGTTTTGCGTTGTTACTAATAGAATTATACCATTTTTGTATATATATATCTTGAAGGCGGGATCGTAATTGATTGGTTATCGTATCCACTTGGTATGACCCGGGGTTCGTCCAGAATTGTCCAAGACCATTGTAATTCAGAATGTCGTTTACGTGGTTAAGCCAATCGTGTTTGCCAGAATATAAAACATCGTATGCTTCACGAAGTAAGGTGTCTTCGGGCAAGTTTACAAGACGATGCCAGTATTTTATTAATTGTATTTCAGTATCTATTATTATTGGAAAGGTTCCTAGTTCTCCACGAACACCATCATTTGATGCTTTTGTATTAACTCTAAGTAAAAATTTTTGAAAGTTCATATCGATGGCATCAAATTCTGGAATATGTTGAGAAAGATGTATATTTTCAATTGAAAAGTTGTCGTTTTCTAATTTTAGCCGAGACGCTAGATTAAAAAACATGTCCTTATCTGTCCTTCTTTCAAAATGGATCACATATGTATGGGCACAAGTGGAGCTTAAACTCTTTCTAACCGAAGCAGGAATGTTTTCATCAAGACTAAGTTTCTCTAATACAGCGGAGAAAACGTTTTTTGGTGTGGATTCTGGAATACGCGTAGAAACATTAAGTTTTAGTGTTTTAGATGTTTGGTCGAAACAGGTTAATTCGGATCCATATAGAAAAATCGGCTTCACAAATTTGTTGAAAAGGCTTTTTGCTAATTGAATTGAAATGTTAATTTCAGAAAACAAAAGGGATTTAAGTTTGAATAACGCTCTCATTGCTTTAGTTTTTAAATATTTTCTGGCGGTTTTAAATTTGCCCGAAGACGTGAAAGGTATACCGAGATAAGTGTAGCTGTCGGTAACTTCAATTTCCTTTCCATATATATAGAATCTATTTAGACGTTTGTTTGGTATTCCCTTCGCGAATATAAGAACTTTGGTTTTAGTTACATTGACACTCAATTTCCATCTATTGCAGTATGTTTCTAAATTGTTTATACAGTTCTGTAGACCTTCTTTAGACAGTGAGATTAGGGCGAGGTCGTCCGCCCAAGATAAACAGTTAAGTGATGTAGAAGTTAAAGTTGCAGCGTCACATTTGTTTGGATCAAAACATGAAGGCAGGTGGCATTAATGAAAAGGTTGAATAATAAAGGACTAAGATTGCACCCCTGTCTTACCCCACATGTGGAAACAAAAGGATTCGACAATCCGTGTTGTAGTCTAACAGCATAATTAACATCAAGGTACATAGACCGCAACACATTGAAAAAATTTCCACCTATACCATAATGCGACAGTTTGTAGAATAAACCATCACGCCAAACACTGTCAAAAGCCTTCTTCATGTCGACGAAACAAACGAATTAATTTACCTTCTTTTTTTGTGTGTATTTGTCAATGAGAGATTTAAGGATAAATACATTGTCTGAGGTTCTGCACTTTTTTCTAAATCCAAAACTGTGTATCATTTAGTATGCCTTTATCTTCGACAAAGTTTTGTAGTCTAGTATTCAATAATAGAGTAAATAATTTTGATAAACAGCTTGAGATGGCGATTCCTCTGTAGTTGTCAGCATTAGATTTGTCGCCTGATTTGAAAATTGGAGTGAGAATACTTGTATTCCAGTTAGATGGAACTTGCCGTTTGATAGAATTGTATTGAATAATGTTACCAGTGATTGGCATAGCTGTGCTGACCCATGTTTTAACATCTCATTTGAAATGGAGTCTATGCCGCATGCCTTTCCAGATTTCAGTGATCTTAAACCGTTTAAAACTTCTTGTGGGGTGAAACGAAAGTCTAATAAATTTGGTGTGCAGTCGTGTGAATATTCTAAATGATCACAGACCGTTTTTTCAAAGGCAGTGTCAAAACTTGTATTTCTCACTAGGTTGTTTAAGTCTTGGAAATGGTTTATCCATTGTTCAGCTGTAATGGTGGGATCTACAGAGCTCTTATTGTTTTTCCGCTTACTTCCGTGTCTAGGCAATTTAGTAATGACCAAAATTCTTTAGGGTTTTTCTCATTCAATGATTCCAATTTCTTCAAAAGCTCAATCTTATAATAACGTTTCTGTTGTTTTATCACTTTTTTGTATTCTTTCAGAGTACTAAAATATCTTGATCTATTATCTTGTGCCCAAGGATCTTTTTTCAAAATAGACGATTGTCTTTTTAATCGTTGACGTAGGGACCAACAATGTTGATCAAACCATGGTTTGTTTTTTTTAACATGAACAGTTTTGTTGTTTTGTGTTTGTCTATGGCGTTTTATCTTTAAAAATCTTTTTGAAACCTCCAGTAGAATTTCTGTAAAACTTGTAACGGCGTTTTCCGCTGAAGTAATTTTTTCTGGCAGAAATCACTCAGTTTAGAACGTGTATCGTTATTATTCAAAGTATTTAAAAATAATTCTTTTGATTCGTCATTCCAGAGATATTGCACTGGCTTTGGGTTTACATGACTACTATCTTTCAAGACAAGGGGAGAGTACTTTGTCGACATGGAAAAGGAGATATGACAGTGATCGGAGAACGGTGATATGGAGCTGACATTCATATATTGAATATGATTTAGCAAGGGCCTTTGAGTAATGCAGAAGTCGACAACACTTGAACCATTATAATGATAACAAGTAAAATCACCTTTGAGGTCCCCGGCAAATCTGCCATTCAAAATGGCTAAATCTGCTGAAGAGCACAATTCTATAAGACAATTTCCATAATTGTTCACTTTACAATCCTTATTGTTTCTGTTTTTTATATCAAAAGGTATGTTTGTTTTGGACTCATTGGAGGTGTCTAGATCAAAATATGCTTCTGTAAGCCGTCCTGTTCTCGCATTTAGATCGCCTAGTATTACTATGTCACCAAGATTAGAAAATTTGCAAATTTCCTTAGATAGTATATCAAATGGATCATGCTGCGACGACTTAGAGAATTCAGGGGGAATGTATACGTTACAAAGAAATAAGTCATTTTCAAGACCGAAAAAATTTTTGTCAAGTTTGCACCAAATACAGTCAGTTGAATCACTTTCTAATTTTTGAATCCCCTTTCTGTACGCGCTTTTGAAAATAGTGGCTACCCCACCCGAGTTTCGCTTTGCCCTTCTACTTCTATTTCTATTGCTACTAAACAGACTATAACCTGGTATATCGAGTTGTACATAGTTGTCTGCCCAGGTTTCTTGCACACATATAAAATCACTATTTTTAAAATAAGAACAAAATTCTACATCATTGAACTTTTTACTACAACTACCTTGAATATTCCAAGTGGAAAAAACTAAGGCTGATTTTTTCCTCATCTCCTCTAATGTATTGAAGGTTTTTTTTTACAGCTGTATGAAGCACGTTGCTAGTATATGAAAATCATATAAGAATAAAGCTAAAGTATACTATACAGTGTTATTTGTCAAGGACCTTCCTATGTAAAGTCCTTGCTCTTGTCAAGAGGGATAAAACTTAACTAATAGTAATAAACACGTGTTATAAACTATGTAGACTCCCTTACGTGATTGTCAGGCATCATTTGAAACACAAGGATAGTATTACCTTGATAACCGTGTAGTATCTATGGTACAAGAATGTCCCAGACTTTCCGTAGTCGCTTTCCTAGTTGTTTCCACTGTTTGACGTGATGTGGGATGTTTGCTGTCGGTAGCCAGGCAGGTCTTGCGACTGTTGTGGTGCTCGGAGTCTGGTCAATGCTGGACGGTTGGCGTGTCGGGTTCAAGGCTGGCAGTTGACTCCTTCTCCTGTTGACTGGAACGGGGCTAGTGCCACTCTGTTGTCCTCTGATCATCCCCCGATCGTGAGTGGGTGTGTTGTGCGTGCCCATAGGCCGGGGTTGCCACTTCCACGGGGCGTACTGGTTGGGTACATGTCTGTTGGACTGTGAGTTTGTCCAAGCGGGCTGTTGTCTCGCTGTTTTAAAGGCCAGGTACTTGATTCAGTGTACGGATGACGTCTGACACAAGCAGCTTTGTGCCGCTTCTGGGGTCAATGTGAATCTGGTCAGGCAGATACAGGCGTCGGTCCTGTGTGAGTTTTCTATGTTTTATGTAGGTGAAGTTGCCGTTGCGTGATAGTTTCAGAATTTCTTGGTTGTACTCCTTGATGTTCAGGTTGAGAGTGGTGTTGCTGTTTGGCCCTCTTTGTAGGACTTGGGAAACTGCTACTTGTGCATTCGGAAATGCTACCTTTGTCGCATCCATCAGTTTTTGTGTGTTTTTCACAGTTTCACTTACGGAGTCCTTTCTGTGTCTACTATTGTCTAGGTCATTAGAGCCGACATGTAGTATGACGAGTTTGGTTGATGGATCCTTCATGAGTTTTACACTGGCAGTAGCTGACACAACCGTGCTGTTCCTGTACATCTTAGTGGGTTTATCCCGAAAGGCACGCTGAACGTCAACATCTCTGAAGATGGAGTCGGCAAAAATACGTACTTCAAAGCTGTCATTGTTACCGGGAGACTCTTTGGCGCCGCTGACTGGCGAGGGCAAGTCGGAGTTCTGGTTAACAATACCAGAAGGTGCGATTTTGGCGTCGTTCACAGTTCGTGTGGTGTTGATAGGTGCGCGACTCTTGTTATCGTGAGTGGTGCCCGCGGAAGGTGCATTGTTCCCTTGATTAGCGACAGTGCCCCTGTTGTGATGGATAGCAGTCGAGGAAGTGTTACAATCAGTAGCTTTGTTATGCGGAGGTTTCTTTTGATTAATTCCTGGTTGTGTGTTGTCTTTAGCGATTGTACGACACTGGCAAGATTCGAGCTTTGTCTCCAAATCTTTATATCGGAAAGGAACTGTATCTCTGCATCTTGTATCTTGATGGTTTCTTGTAGTTCGGCATTTGAAGCAGCCATAGTGTCGACTTTGACGGACATGTCATGAATTCTTTCCCTCAAGAGTTGTCTATCAATCAGAGCTTCTTGTGATAACTCTTGTCTCTCCTTTTTAAGCTCTGCCCTTTGCGAAGCTAAGTCTTTTTGGGCATTATGGAGATCATTCTGTAGATTTCTGATGGCACTTTTGATGTGTGCTTCAAGTGACTTTTGGGTAGCTTCAACTTGCATAGTTAGACGTTTCATAGTTTGCGTGCAGGCTTCTTCTCTTTCTCTTTCCTTAGATTCGAGGTTTGACATCAAGTCGTCCTTCAGCGCGTTGTGCAAACCAACCGTGTCCACGAATTGTTTCTGCAGATCGTCAAAGGCAGTTTCGTTGGTTTTCACGGACTTTTCGATAGATTCTAAGCGCTCTCCTAGCGGTACTGCAGAAGGTATTGCTCGGCTTGATTTAGGTGTAGCTGCTGGGTCCTTCTCAAAAGGTGTTGTCGGAGCCACGTTCACAATCGGTGTACTGACTGGGGTGATAGCGACCCCCCGGGGTTGGATTTCTTCGTCAGGACGCGCGCCATTTTCAAAGTTACTCGACATCTGTTCATGGGTTTCAAGACCTTGCAGTGTTCTGGGAATGAAAGGTTTTACCATAGTTGGTGTTTCATCACCATTGTTGTGAGGATTGTGAGAATCCTGCATGGGTGTTGTCGGCTCGAGTTCTGTAGCTGGAAAACTGTCTATGGCGTCAAGGACGCGTTGGGCGCCATCTTTGATAGTTGACCTTGTTTGCATGTCTACCTGTGAGTTAATGTTCTTTACAAGCTCGGGATACAGCTTATCCATCCACCATTTTGTGTACTGTCCTTGAACCATCAAACCTTGTTTCTTATGGTAGAAATGTACAGACAGAAGCCGTTTACCTTTGTTTGTCGTTGAGGCGGTCTGGATTGCCATGCATGAGGTGCCGGGCGTGTCTTTCCATGTGACGACGGTTTTCTTGGTTCTCTCAAACGATTCGCCAAAGGTATCCTTGTGAGCTCCGATCCACTTCTCCAATCGGTTCGATCTCAGTTTCACCCCGCATAGCCGCGTCTTTCCTTGGTCTTCGAAGTCGGAAGAGAGGGACTCGTCCGATGGCAGCTGTCCCAAATTGGTGTTCCAGAATTTCGTTGTAGGGCTTTTCCGTCTCGGCGTCTTAGAGTTACCTCCCATTTTTCCGATTAAACTGATCTTAGGAGCATATAAAATCTTCAAACTACAGACAAAGTTTGAAATACGGATATAGAATTATCAGTGTTATCAGTATACAGCTAATAACTGACTTCACACAGCTAAAAAACCTTTAATCAGACATCAGGTACGCCTAGTAAACTGGATATAGGTAAAAGTAATTTATAACTGCTTAACAAAAACAGTGTTTTCTTGAACAATATCTGACTGCACGTTGACTAGTGCTGTGTACCTAAACCCACATTTAGGTTCAGGTACGGATTCAAGTCCAGAGGTTTAGGTTTAGTTCTGGACTCGTAAGACCGGACCTAAACCCATGACATATACAAAATTGCATGTTGGCAACCTTGCAATGTTGTATGGGCAAAACTTTGGCCACATAACATGGAGGCCACCACTTGACGATGCCCAATGGCAATGTTTTCTTCATTTTGCAATCTACGGAAGGTTTTAGGTGGTTTGGAAAGAAAAGGGGTATGTAAAATGGTCTTTTGTGGTAATAAGTCCGGACTCGGTTCTTGACTTTTAGGTTTTTTTGGACTTGAACCTAAACATTCTTACAAGTCCGGATCCAAGTCCAGTGAACCGGTACACCGCACTAACTTTGACTAATGTCTTCTGCAGAGCTCCCTTTGGCCTATGACCTTTGGCCTGGCGTGCTGTGCGGTGGAGATGATGCACATGGCGGCTCCGCGGTACGACATGGACAGATTCGGCGTGGTGTTCCGCGCCAGTCCCCGTCAGGCTGACGTCATGATCGTGGCCGGCACGCTCACAAACAAGATGGCGCCTGCGCTACGAAAGGTGGGGTCTGAGGAGCTAGTACTTGTATTTGGATACTCGGTTATTGTTGAAATCCTTTTTTTTCTGCACACCTGCACTGATGCACTAATCTTTATGGGATTTTAAAAGAACCATATCTATACAACAAATAACAGTTGTACATGTATTACAGCTAAGGCCACAGCAAGTAAATTTTATGGATGACATCCTCCGCAGATTTCAAATCTAATGCGAGCGGGCAAAAAAAAACAAGGCGTGCCGAAAAAAACAAGGTTCCTACAATGTAAAATTAATGTTGACTCAATTGTGGTACAAATGGTTTTGATTCAGTGGAAACATCACATATACACAGCCAGCATCACATATCGCTGCATCAAAGTAAGAAACAAAACATTAAATCAGAGCCTTTTCTTGTCTCCTCTCTTCCTTGCCATCCACCTTCCGGCATGGCAACAGACATCTTTGCCCATTTTCGGCATGTTAAACACTGTCAGAGGCCAACAAATTTTTTTTTTTTTCAAAATCAGGCGAAAATCAATGCGCGCGTTGATGTCATCCATGAAAATTACTTGCTGTGGCCTAAATGTATTTACAAATTTACACAAACAGGTCCTCGTATATACAACTAGGTCCAGCCAGAGTTTGTTTGTACAGTGTATATGGCAAGCTGTTCCATACAGATAATCATACAGATCTGTATTTATAACTATGCTTTACAAATCAAAATGTACCCAACAACAAAACCGATAACAGGAAATGAGAGATTTCAAACCCTGGGGACGTACTATAAGTCCTGTTTTTTCCACGGTGCTTTCATGTTCATGGTTTTCACGGTCACTTCTGTACTGCAAACTTATCATTACAGCTAAAATTATCAGTGGCTGACTTTCTTTTTCCTTCACCTGCCGCCACTGTGAACATATGGTTCCTTGAACACCTCCATTTTTCTCCGACCGTGAAATTTTGCTACCGTGAACATAAAGTGTATTACTGTGTTTAGAGTTTTCGTTGTCGGCACAACCAAAGAGATGGTCTGACGTACTTTCAACAGCCCCAGGGCAGAAAGCATGCAGGCTGAGAGCATGTTGTGACAAGACCTAATTGGATATATTGCCCAGTAACAAAGGGTGAACTCACTTCCTCAGTCTCAAGAGCAGAGCTCAGTATTATTTTCTGAAAGACCACATTTTTATTCATACAAACTTTGTGACTTTGTACAATTTTTTTGGTAAAGACTTTGTACAAATTTATAATTTGCAAGAAATTTATAATTGAGTAACTGATTAGTGCCCCTCCATGCAGACCCTTGTGTGGGGATGATGTGAATGATGCCCACCTTAAGTATGGAGTCCAATATGGGATAATAGCTGAAGGTTATTTTGGGGCTCAAAGCAGGAGGAAAAATTAAATGTTAAGGCAGAAAATTGATTTTAAAAATATAAACAACTATCCACTCACACATCACAAGCCTTGTTTTCAAGATCACCCCTTTTTCGTAGGACACCATATTAGTTAGTTAAGTTAAAGTTCTCCCCAAAACCATTTGCATGGTAGCGTATGGCAGTGCCCATCACCGTTTTGTTGCCCTTGGGCCACACATTTGTGCTATCACTACAGCAGGGGGTTAGTCCAAGTTGGTAGTGGTGTGTGTTTAACTCCCATAAGTTCTTTCTCAAATGCTGAGTGCTAAGCAGAGAAAGCAAGTCTTTTGGTATGACTCGGCCGGGGATCGAACTCACGACCTACCGAATGCAAGACGAGCGGTCTAAGTACACTTCGCCATTACGCCGGTTACACCTGACTGACTGATTGGCATTGTATTTTCACAGGTGTATGACCAGATGCCAGAGCCTCGCTATGTGGTGTCTATGGGCAGCTGTGCTAACGGAGGAGGTTACTATCACTACTCCTACTCCGTCGTCAGGGGCTGTGACAGGATCGTACCTGTGGACATCTATGTACCCGGTAGGAGTCGACAGCTCTGTGTCTCTAATGTGATGATAATTATAACTTTAGGCTACACCAATTTGATTTGTTGTTTCAGGTGCACCATTTAAAACAAAAGCTAATTACAGATCTTACTGATCTTCTTCTAAGCTTGAATCTGAAATGTGAGCTAACATCAAAATCTTACAGAAGTACTACAACAAAGATTTTATTATTTTTCTGACACTTAAATTCCAAGAATATCCTGTATACTATTATACATTTGATATGTACAAAATTACAAATATTTGGGTGCACTGGTGCACCCACAGAAAAAATTGGGTGCACAGCTCCAATTTTGGTGCACTATGTTGATTTCTACCAATGAACTTTCAAGCCAATATTCTGTGTCATCTCATTCCAGGCTGCCCCCCAACTGCGGAGGCATTACTGTACGGCATCCTCCAACTGCAGAAGAAAATCAAGAGAACAAAGACCCTCACCAAATGGTACCGCAAATAGGAGAGGAAAAAAAAAAGCAAGGCGTATCAGAACAGTGTGTGTTCTGTGCTTCAGCTTTGAAATTTTGTCACATCAAATAGTGTAACCTGCGTATAGAGTCTGGATTTATCTGAAGTATTACACATGGATATATGTAGTGAGAAACTTTTAGTGAATTTGAATTATAAAAGCAAAAACACATTGTACAGTAAAATATGTTTTGTCACGAACTGGACTGGTATGGATTTTCACAAAAGAACAGAACCTGCAACGTAGTACAAGTACAGAAATATCTTAGTACAAGCAGAGTACATCTAATCAGAACATCTTCAGTTACAAGTACAGAAAAATCTTAGAACAAGCAGAGTACATCTAAGTAGAACATCTTCAGTTACATGTACAACGTTGAGCCATTGAGTGTTGTTTGAAGAAATAAAAGTTTATGGGTGTACTGAAGAAGTGTTGCGATGGTGTTTTGAATCTTTTTTGCTTCAGGATGTAATGTTGGGGTTCGGCATGTGGCATTCCAAAATGTGTTCCATTCCAAATTATATTTTTTAATAAGGCATAGTTTTATAATGGTTAGAGTGATGACTTCATAAGCTGGCGCCCTGGGTTCCATTCCTGGGGCCAGTGTGTCTGTCTACTCCCACCTCATGTGTTTCTATAGTGTACAGTTGAAGATTTAAGGCAGAAATGGGGAAGTTTAGTGTAGCAGTGGAACGAGACCGTTTTTAGTACACCGAGACGGACCAGTGCTACCATAGATTTTTTGAATCTGCAATAACCAAAGTTTATTTTGATGTATGATAGCAAGTCTGTATGAGTAGCTTTCTCAGTGTAATCACGTGACCAAATGATGTCATCAAAATGTACCTGTGCCTTGGGACTAAATCCAAAGGGCCAGGAAAAAATATCAAACATCAATAATTCTAGGTGAAAATTGGTTTGTAGACAAAATTTAACATGCCACATTAATCACAACACAATAGATTTTTTGCCGATATTCTGCATTTTTAGGAAGTTATCCGCCTTTAAACTCCGATTTTAAGGCTAATTGTTTGTGTAAAAACTCATTGTTTACTTCCCAGAATCAGGAATTTATTCAGGCTACCTATAGGGCCTTGTGTAGCAAGTTATGTGGGCGTACCTTGGACATCAACCCACAGTACGTTTTTAACGCTTATGCCATTAACAACGTGAAAATGACTTATTTTTGGACTTTTCAGATACTTTCCGGCTAAAAATGGTTAAGTTATACTATTTATATAAGTCAAGTGAACACCTGTGGTGTTTCTGCCACTGTAGCAATTTTCGAGCGCGTTCGCGAATGGTATTCGACCGGTCACAGTCTTTGCAGAGGATTTTTCCGTGTCGACCTCATTTATAAGCATATGGTGTAAGGCAAAATCGTAACTGTTTGGGGATAAGATTTGCCATAATTATACGGCTGGCAGAGGCTGTCTCCATCCATATGATATTGAGATTGACACTGAAAAATTCACAAATTGATTTCCTTCGTATATTGCAATCGGTGTGTAAATATTCAGTTTGTTGCCATTAAGAAAAGACCAGGTTCAAACTAACGCTATCCCTGTCCTTGGTGCTGAAAGCTATCCCTACACAACGTCCCCTCCACTGTTCGTAAGAATATTACGCGGTTGCCGAGCATTTTCACCTGCCCTAACCTCATAAATCGGATCCTTTTTTCTGTAGAGACGGTTCTTACGACTCTGTAGCTTATCTGGGGGAAAATGACGGCCCCAAATAGTCCCGTTCGCCCGAAAATCCATCGTAACTTCAGTTGTTTACATGAAAAATAAAAAGGCTTTATAGTTTTGAGTCTGTTGTCCATATTTGGTCAAAGAGGTCACGTCATCATTATTGTTTCCCTTTATTATCCAATCGGGCTCGACGACTCAAACACATAGACATGACGAGAACCAATCAGCATCAAGGATACATCGGTTAATGACCGTCTGCGCCATGGATCAAAAGCGACAGTCGGTGAAATTATTGCATGTAAAAAATCCCCTCAAGTGCCTGCAGTAATTCCGTTAACTGCTAGGGGCCATCATTGACACGTGTGATGAATTGGCATTATGGCGCCTGTGGATGCTAAAGGTAAGCGTGAGGGAGTAAACTTCGTAGGGTGCACGTTCGCCAGTGGAAAGATTCTTCTGGACACCTCAGGTATGAATTATTACACTTCTAGAAAGGGTTTGGTGGAAAAACTGGAACGAAAAGTTTATGCATTTATACGTTTTATTGATGTTTGTTTCATTTTTCGTTGCTGAACATATTTTCCTTGATTTTGTTCTTATTATCAGTTCTAACCGTCCAGAAAACACCTAAACGTGAAGAATGGATCATATAGAAAATATTGCAACAACTAGTTCTGTAAGTGCTTGTGCTATTTTTACTTTAAACGCCAATGTTTACACCCATTCCTGCCTATATTAAACCCAGCATATCTACTCAGTTCGCCTGGAGGATTACGTAACTACCTCGCATGACGTAATGCGGCACCTGGACTTAATGTTTGCATATTTTGTAGCCTCGTTATCAGACGAAATCCGCTGATTTGATTGGTCCTCCTTTTAATCGAATTAATGCTCAGCAAAGACCTGTCAAATGGCCATTTTATTGAATAAGGCCATGTTGATTTGATTATATGGATGACATCCTCCGGGAACCCCAAAATTAATGCGCGCGTGCGAATAAAAAAAAGTTTTGCAAAAAAAAAAGTTGTTTTCATTATGAAATCTACGTGGTCATGAGGGTTGAGCAAATGGCACAGAATATGGTTTGGCGAATAATCTAGTCTTCAAGTTCATTTCTTTACAATTTCGTCTTTTTTCGTTCGATTTTGGCATTCTACGACATTGGTATGGTTTGTTTTGTAACTTACGGTATATTTTTGCTCATTTTGCAACTGTTTTGTACGATTTACAGTATGGTTGAAAACTTTTTTTTTTGAAACGGCCGAAAATTCATGCGCGCGCGGATGTCATCCATATAATCAAATCAACATGGCCTTATATGCACGTCTACTGCCTTATGGGAGTCAGTGGGAATAAAGGGATAACTGAGCAACCAACAACACATTTGTAACAGTGGGGGGTTCATAGGCGCGACCAACTGTCCCGGCCGATGGGTCTATACCTTTTAGCCGAGTGATTAGAGCGTCGGTCGGTGCCCTGGAGGGTCGTGGGTTCGTGGTTATCTGTTTCTACTCGCTCCTCCTGTGTCTTACACATTCAACAGCAATTGTCCTATCAGTTGAGCTGCAGCAGGATGTCACAGGTATGAAAGACCTGGATCCAAGCAATACAAGCGCGCCTCCTGTCGACTATGACTCCTACTGCAAGGTGTGAGCACAACGTTAACAAGACTCATTCACTCACTCAGCACCGCATGCTCCAGGGAGCGTCGCGCCTCCGTCCAAGTTGTCTGCCAGATGGTTCTGAAGATACCTTGATAAAATTTTGTAACTTGTCGTACGCAGGATTTTAAGTGTTAGACTAGAAAAGACATCGAAAACAGACTGGCAAATGAGGGAAAATTGAAACTTTATTATTAAAACCTTGGTGTGACAATTCTGTACATCTAAATCAAGAGTGAACGGATACTAGCTAGTATACATGTGCAATGACGTAGTTACGTGTCACCATAAAAAACAATGTAGCATACTACAGTCTATATATGTGCAAGAGATGATGCTAAAAAAGTCATGAACTGATTATGCAACAGGCTATCACTTTGTTTTGTTAGTTTTGTTAGTGGACCAGCAAGTACTTTGTTTTGTTAGTTTTGTTAGTGGACCAGCAAGCACTTTGTTTTCTTAGTTTTGTTAGTGGACCAGCAAGCACTTTGTTTTCTTAGTTTTGTTAGTGGACCAGCAAGCAACATATGAAAAAAACTGTTTGTTTGACTTTGTAGAGAAAGACTAATCTAAGTTGAAACTACTTGTAGTACTGTTCTGTTTATGAAAATGACGACAAAAATACTTTTTTTTTCTTTTTTGGTTTTTGTCTTATTGAATACCGAAGATAACCGGACTACATCCGTAGCGTAATCGGAATGTAAAAAACTGCATATTTGTAAGAAATGTTTCCAGTTGTGGGTCACCATCATATCTTTTACACGAGGAACTAAAAAAAAAACTGCGCTGTAAAAAAAAAATTGCAAACCCTTGCAGAAACCTCCAAATCGAAACGTTCTGACGTTCTAGAACTGCAAGAAGTGTTTCCAGTTGTGGGTCACTATTGCTGCTTTACATGAGGAACTAAAAAAAATCAAACTGCGCTGCAAAAACCATTTTCCAAACCCCAAAAATCAAATATCCTGGGAATTTAGAGTCCCGCAGCCCTCCTTGCTGCAATGATCATTGCCAGGAAGTTACGGGCCTTCCGGCTCCCGTCCCAGATGAGCGACGCTTGGTTGGTGCCTGGAACCGGCAACAGGATGGGGCGAACGTGCGCGAGGACAGGGATGATGGGGATGGTCTGCAGGGGAGAGATGATGGTGATAAAACTTCTGAGCAAACTGATATAACATCTGTGTCCATAATATCACCAGGGTACATAATATCGCCACCTTGAGAAAAAGTGTGCTTAAAGATATTTTTACTGCAACATACTTTTGGTATGCACTCCTTCACACATCAAATGTACATACCTAGGGTATGTTGCAGTAAAAATATCTTAAAGCACACTATTTCTCAAGGTGGTGATATTATGGACCCTGGTGATATTATGGACACAGATGTTATATTACACAACAAGCTATCACTTTGTTATGTTAATGCAAGCAATATACGTTTGACTTTGTAGAGAAGGACTATCATCACCCCCTACATATGCGCGAGTCGTAGCGAAGCCGCATTGCACAAACATAGCTAATAGAATGAATGAAAGACCTTTATTGTACATTTTTGCTCATTGCGAACTAAGTACAGGTCATGGTAAATAGCGATGGTAGACTAAAATATATCTATAGTAAAACTACATATGTACAGGTTCTGCTTCTTCTCGGTTCAATTGTAGATGTAACAGATGGAGTTTATAGTACGAGGATTATCGAGTTTCATGAGTAATAGAAAAAGCATGCTTCACCTCTGACGAGGATGACTGGCGGGGATTCTGTCCGGACTCAGTAGTGGGGCGCGGAGACTGAGCCTGCTTCTGGCCCGAATTCTCTCCGGCACTGGCCAAGGGGGTTTGGGGATCTTCCTTCTT
>NW_017804065.1:2392526-2402366 GCF_001625305.1 Branchiostoma belcheri
TTCACCTGACCTAGCACCGTGGGCCTTCTACCTGTTTCCTAAACTCAAGTTCCACTTACGTGGTCAACATTTTGATGGCAATGATGACGTCATCTATGCGGTATGGGCCAATCTGGGGGGTCCAGATGCAACCTTCTTCCACAAGGGGAAATTAAAGCTGGAACATCACTGGACCAAGTGCATTGCAGTTAGAGAGGACTATATAAAAAAAAGCGTAAGAAAAATTTTACTGCCATGACGTTTTCTAGGAGAGGCCGAGAACTTTTTGATCACCCCTCGTACCTTGGGTATGTTGCAGTAAAAAATATCTTAAAGCACACTATTTCTCAAGGTGTGATATTATGGACCCTGGTGATATTATGGACACAGATGTTATATTACACAACAAGCTATCACTTTGTTATGTTAATGCAAGCAATATACGTTTGACTTTGTAGAGAAGGACTATCATCACCCCCTACATATGCGCGAGTCGTAGCGAAGCCGCATTGCACAAACATAGCTAATAGAATGAATGAAAGACCTTTATTGTACATTTTTGCTCATTGCGAACTAAGTACAGGTCATGGTAAATAGCGATGGTAGACTAAAATATATCTATAGTAAAACTACATATGTACAGGTTCTGCTTCTTCTCGGTTCAATTGTAGATGTAACAGATGGAGTTTATAGTACGAGGATTATCGAGTTTCATGAGTAATAGAAAAAGCATGCTTCACCTCTGACGAGGATGACTGGTGGGGAGTCTGTCCGGACTCAGTAGTGGGGCGCGGAGACTGAGCCTGCTTCTGGCCCGAATTCTCTCCGGCACTGGCCAAGGGGGTTTGGGGATCTTCCTTCTTCTGAGAGGGGCTCACTTTCGGGTGACCGGCCTCGGCGGCGGGATCCTTCTGACCCGCAGATGCTGTGTTCTTCAGACTTTGTTCAGGCGGAGCCTTCACGGCCTTGGAGCTGTCTGCCTTTGCTGCTGACTCTTTCTTGGGCTGAGGCTTCTTCTTTGGAGACTGTAGCAAGAACCCGGCCTTCATTCCGCCGAATGTCGCCTTCGGTTTGCCCTTGGCTGTACCGGGAGCCCGTACAGAGGGGCTGGGTTTGTCGGGCTCTGCAGCCTTGATCTTCGGCGGGTTCGCATTGTCGGTAGGCCCGTTCAGGTCACTTCGCCGGGATTTCTTCTTTACTGAAGTTGCGCACGACTCATCGTTGGGCCTTGTTTTCTTCCTCACCGATGTGCCAGACTCTTGTGCAGGGCCGCTAGGCTCCCTCACCACGGGTGGGGGCGGCACTGCACTTGCACACTTCTCACTGCGAACGAATCGCACGTTCACGGCTGTAGAGAGAACATATCAGAATCGGTTAGAGGCGATGTAAAGCCATATACATGATCCTGCCAAATACATGACTCCGACACTACTTGGGGGGTTCCGATATACCTGAGACAAGAGGTGGGAAGGGTTTAGTCGTGATGTGGGAGACTAAACCTAACTTATTTGTAACCTAACCCCAATCGTAAGTCTAACTCTAGCCCTGAACAATGATCCCAACTCTAACCCTAACCCTTTTTTTTTTGTAATTTCACACTGTTGATATTATGTGCCCTATATGTTTTGTCCTTATGTGTTGACTCTCTAACATCAGCTTTGCTGCCTTGAGAGTCAGTGTAATGTCTTGTTGCATTTTCAATAAATAAATAAACCCTAACCCTAATACCAACCCTAGCCCTAGCCCTAAACACCTGACATCTCACGTATGTGACAGCTCAAGGATTTGGCACAACAGGTGTTCTTAGAACATCACTGACTCAACTTCACCTACTATCGAACAGCGGCGGACAGAAAATAGCCTGATTTGAAGTGAAGGAACACCGTCGGTGAAGGACATCCAGGTAATAAGATACGCCAAAAAAAGTTATTCAAGCAACTGGATACTCTTCTGCAAGTCTCTAGTGTCTCTAGTGTCTGCAAGTCTCTCACTGACGAAAGGTAGTGGATGCTACCAGGAACGTCTGACCGTTTCCAAAATCACATAACGTTACAGTTGCTTAAGTAACTGTTTTTTGGTGAAGGAACACCGCTCTCACCTTTTCTGACGGAGCCTACAATCCTGACTACCAGTCGGAAAAGCAACAGATTGAACTGCAGCAAAATCCCAAACATGTCGTCTGGACTAATGTCAATTTTACAGTAGGAAATAAGAGCCGAATCAGAGCGATCAAACAAACACGTCTGACCTGATGTCGGAATTTTCGACTACTGCAAGGACAATTATGACGTCACAAGAAAGTATCCAAGGACATTTGACATTCGATCTTGACTTTGTGACGTTTTAAGACTGAGGCGAACGTGGTCCATTGTTTTTATTAGTAATCGTCAACGTCAGCTTTTTTTATAACCATAAGCAAGTCGACGTCTACCCTTTACTCTTCAATATCGTCGTTATATGATATACGTTATGTTATCAATGATCCTTGGTTTTATCTTTTGTTTTGAAGACGATGAAGACGATATGTATCTTGGTACATCCTCTGTTACAGCGTGGTGGATGTGGACCTAGCCTCTAAGGTCCACTACTAGTAAATGATGCGGCAACATGATGTAGTACGTACTACTTAACAGACCGACCCCCCAGCATGTCATCTGTCTACATGTATTTGGTCGATTTTCTACTCTTTCCAGCCGCTTCTGAAGCCTGATAGAGGCTAGTATACTATGGGCCGTTCTTAGAACATGGCTACAGAACTTGTCTTAGGTGACCAAAACTGGTCTGAGATGTTTGGAAATAAACTTGCACTCACCTCTCTTCAGAACGCCGAAGAGTCTGGCTACAACCTGTAGCAGGAAGACAGCGTTGATCAAGAGAAAACTGAACATCGTGTCATCAAATGACGTCGACTTTCGCGACTGTGAAATACCTGACAAGGTTGAGGGACGCAGAACGTGCCTGGCCACTCAAACTCATCTCAAACTTTCACAGCTGTAAATAGGATTATGACGTCAGAAATAAGGGTCGAAAAGAGACCGTAGTGACGTATTGTGACGTTTATAAGGTTTACGATGCCTGATGGGTAGGTAAGTATGACGACAATAATCTCCAAGCAGATACTAGGGTGGCAAAAACAGTATCAAATTGGCCAGGCAGTATCCATTGGCCAGAGAGGGTCCATCGCATATGCCACCCACGTTAGATAAAGCCGTGTGACGTGAACATTTTTCCTGTCTTTGTTTCTAGCTTTACAGTGTGATATTTGGTAAATTGAAAGACTACGATTCGCACTACGAATACAGTGGATATATGAGTCCAAAACTCTGCATATTTTACTGTGTATGGTCAAATTCAATTTGTCAAATTTTAGGCCGTCGTGAGTGACAAAAAATACAGAAGACTTTCAAAAGAAAACACGTCTTATTAATTTTCAAAACCCTAATTTAAGGATGGCATAAAAAGTTTTTACGTGGACTACAAACTTTATTACCCAAACAAGTTGTACTCTCAGGGGGGCATAACTTCGGTGTCCATGTCCGGTGATATGTGGAACTGACGTCAACGTGGTCTACATGTAAAACAATGGGAAAAGTATTGCTATGGCTGACCCAGGTCAACAAAGGGTCAATTATCTAGATAAAACGACCGTAATCTTTAAATCACAGAGGATGTCAACAAATCAGTGATTGCTGAAGTAGACTAATATTATGCCTTAGTGTTAGTAAACATACGCCAACTTTCCAGCTAGTGCGTCTGTATCTTAAACATGAAAATCTAAGACTTGCTTCGCCAGAAGCGTCCTTTTAGTCACAAATTGCGGGCGTTTCGGTTATATTCTTTCATATATATGTAATGCTACCATTATGATACGAATATAATATACCTTTGTGATATTATGGTTGATCCAAAACCAGTTGAGACTAATGTTTGATATCTATAGTTTAATAATCGTCGATAAAGAGAAATGAACACTCAAAGATCGAAGTAATATTCCACACGTATGTGGCGTGAAATTTACCCTTGTTGTGCCGAGTCATTATGGCTTCACCACAAAGTGGTGAAGACATATTGTGTTCCCTCATGTTTCTCCTTCTTCTCCTCCTGCCATTTCTTTAAAGGGATTCAACTCAGCCGTTTTTTAGCCAAATGACCTGAAATTTGGCATGGACGTAGAGTGGGCCAATACCCCGATGCAGTTTTTTTATTTTTTTGAAAAATTGTTTTATTTGGGTTTTTTGGCCATTTTCAGGCAAAAAATATACATTTTGGGATCTGGAGCCCTGGTACTAAAACCAAATGACCTGAAATTTGGTATGGTGATACGTTGGACATATGTCTGCAAAACCTAATTCAAGCTTTCGACATACACCACTTTAAAATTGTGAAAAATAGGGCTTTTTGGCTATTTTTTGACCAAAAATGTACATTTTTGGCTCCTGTGCCCTAATATTAAATCCGAATGACCTGAAATTCGGTATGGGGATACCTTGGACACATGTCCAAAGAATGTCTTTCACGCTTTTGACATATACCACTTTAAAATTGGAAAAAATAAGGCTTTTTGGCTATTTTCGGACCAAAAATGTACATTTTTGGCTCCTGTGCCCTAATATTAAATCCGAATGACCTGAAATTCGGTATGGGGATACCTTGGACACATGTCCAAAGAATGTCATTCACGCTTTTGACATACACAACTTTAAAATTATGTAAAATAGGGCTTTTTGGCTATTTCCGGCATTGGAAGATTCCATTGCTGCATGGGGGTATAGACTATTGGCAGCCATCGTGGGATAGATCCATTTTCGGTATGGGGGATGTGGTGAAGCCATCTGCTGCATTTGCTCCCAAGCAAATGTCGGCCTTTCTAGTTATAAACGTATTCCTAGAGGCATATATCGCAATAGTACTAATGTTTGTAAGTTGTCACCTACTAGCTAGAAAATATTCTAATCGCAATCAAAAGATAAATGGGTCCAACAAATATCATTTATTGGAAAATTACTAACGTGTTAGTAATTTTCCAATAAATGATATTTGTTGGACCCATTTATCTTTTGATTGCGATTCTCCTAAATTTATAAAGTTGAATGATGACGCCAGAAAATTTTCGAATTTGTGAGATGAAAGCCATAATTAAGTCATCGTATTTTTCTGGCCTGTATGTGTGGTGGTTTCCTATTGGCCTGTCATTTATCTTATGTTAGATTGATTATCGAATGCAAATTTTGCTCATGATTTACAGGTGGCACATGTGCGTGAAACACCTCTTTTCAAGATGGCGAGCGTGCATGTAAGGAAAGAACGAGCGGGTAAAACTTCCACCCAGGAAGACGCGCCATGTCCGCTTTGGTGGTAAGTTGTACTTGAAATTGTCGTAGATACTATCCGGACTATAGTATAAAAATCTCCTTTATGTTAAATGAAGCAAAAAGACAGAATTTCGATAATAAGTTTCGGCAATTATCCCCACGAGTTAACGCTGCACTTAGTTAAGTAACCGATGGGGGCGCTTTTGCCTTAAATTATAATGGCATGTGAGCTTAATCTGCTTGTCAATTTTCATGAACTGATATTTGAAATGAGTCATGTGTTGTTGACTCTAATGTTTTTGTACCCAGTTGTAATTTGATGAATGTCAATATCATGAGATGCATATCATGTTGTTATTTGTATTGTGATATATCTTATGTAATATCAAGTGTGATTGTTGTTTGGTTATGATATTCTACATGTCTGTTCTCTTCTTTTGACTGACATTAAAAATGTTCCATGTGTTCTTTTCCCAACCAATACAGATTTTACAGAACAAATTTATTGTGATATCTTACGTACATGAAATATTTATGATGTGTGAGATGTTTTTTCTTGTGATTGTTGTTTAGTCAGAATATTCTATGTTCTCTTTTGGCTGTGCCCTTCTTTTGCCTCACTAACAATGTTTCTTGTGCACTTCCTTCAACCAAAGTAGGTTTTGAAACAACGAAATGTTGTGAATATTATGATGTCGTGCATACATGTATTTGAATATTGTAAACGTTGTTGTATCCTATGTGTATGTAAATTTGGCATGAGATTTTTCTGAATGTTTATTTCTTTTACACCCTGGAGCTTATGGGGAGCCGAGGCTGTACCTGACCATGTTCCTGTGTGTGCTGTGGGACCCGTCTGTGTTCCTGTCTGTTATTAATTCTTGGAGGATTTTTAGCTATCCTGCGTACCTGTCCTATTCCTGTGTGTGTTCCTGAAGGACCTGTCACCTATCTACGAGACAAGAGAACATCAGACCTTGACCGTGAGTTTGCTTTTTTTTTTAGTTAGAACTCTTTCAAAAAAGGGGTCTGCATGCTGCAATGTGTACTAAGCACACAATGTATTAGATTTGCATAATGTGAAGTCAGGTCGTTATGGCTTAATGTTGAAGGTAACCGTTATGGGTAAAGTGTTAGGCCTGCATGAATAAAGCGTAATGCCGGGTCGCTGCTTTGCATACTTTTGCACCTTGCCATTTGAATTTTGCATAATTCGAAGTAAATCTATGTGTTAAGCATGAATAAAGAATTATAACTCGTGGCCGCTGCTTTTAGTCGTAATCGGGACCTCCCATGCAGACCCCTAAAAATGACAATGAAATATGTTGGAGTAGAGTATTTCTGCGATCCTCTGAATTTTAGTTCCAAACACCTGATTATCCAAACTGGCCCTCTCAACTAATCATTGTCATTTTTAATTGAAAGAGTTCACATTTTTTACTAATATCTAGTTTAAGGTTGTGACTAATATTTGTATGCATTTATGGTGTAGAACACAGTTCTAGTACATTTTCCTACTAAGGAAAGCACTTCAAATACCGTCTTTTGTTTCATTCTATATAGTAATGGGATACGTTTTCAAAAGCATTTTTGTGATTTCCCTGAAATTAAGTGCTTTGGTCACATAATGATTGTTGGAAGTATGTCCTATTTCTTTACTTAAGAAGAGGGAACAGGCAATGCTCAGTGCTTTCTTTCTGTAGAGCTGTGATATGTTACCTAGTACTGTAAAGCTGTGTGTGATGTTTGAAAGGAATTGAGTTATGGAATCAGCGAAAAAAAAAATCTTAAAGTTAAAGTTTTGTGAGCATTCTAACTTATAAGTCGGTGAACTTCAAGGTTAGACATGCCAGGTAATAAAATAAATTGCCAAAAACAGTTACTCAATCATTACTGGATATGGTTTTGGAAACGGTCAGACATTTCAGGTAACCTACACTACCTTTCGTCAGTAACTCTAAGAGAACGCCGGAGAAATGTAGGTCTACAATAATTTCTTTATTTGCAAAATTGTATAAGGCTTTACAGTCAAAGATAACTATTCGGTACAATACAATAATAGGAGACAGACAACTACTATCTGGAAAAACTTCTACTTCTACTACTACGCTAAGCTATTTATGTCTCAGGTTTGACTTCTTCTTTGAAGGCAGAAGTCCCCGGACATTCTGCATAAAGTGGGTTTTGTGATCTTAGTAGAATGTTACTGTAAACAAGTCTTTTGATAATCTTCTAAATGATGAAAGGATGCAGAAATTGTGGTAACTGTCTGAAATAATCTGTCAGTCTCATAGTGAGAACACTGGCTAACAAAATGTGTAAAACTGTAAGTGAAGACAATTTTTGGAAGTCGAGTAGCATTCTAGTTTTAAGTTTCTAGACAGTAGACAGTATAACTAAACAGTACATGAAATAAGATATGTAGATATAAGCACAATGAGAGATGTCTGTTTAGGCTTAGGTTAGTTTAGGTTGTATAGCAGCTATAGAAAAGGTACTGTGGACAGACAGGTTAACTTTTTAATTCAATCATTGCAACCACATATAATTACCTTCGCCAAGAAGGTTATGTTTTCAGAGGCGTTCGTGTATGTGTGTGTGTGTATGTGTGTGTGTGTGTAAACACGATAACTTGAGAAGGCTTAAATGGACTGACTTGATATTTAATAGTTGGGTAGGTCTTGATGAGACCTCAAAATGATTAGATTTTGGGCCCCCTGGCGGCTTGTCATGGTACTGCAGCAGAACTTCCGGTTTTGATATCTCATGATACAGACAAGCTAGGGTAACCAAATTTGGATGGTAGATAGCTCTTGTGCTGCGAATAAAGTGACATGAGTTTGAGCCCCCTAGTTGCTTGCTCTAGAACTGCAGGGGGGTTTAAAGGACAAATGTTTAAAAGAGGATAACTCAAGAACCGATTGATGGATCATCGTGAATTTTGGTATGTAGGTAGCTTAAGTGATGCTTGACATAATGAGATTACAATTATGCAAATATGAATGTAATTTGCATAATTAATGAGGAAATTCTCTAAATCAGCTGCATTCCATTATTGGAAGTCCAAGCTTGTAACATATGTTATTAAGAACGAGAGAAACACAGGCAGATATCGATTATGCAAATGAAGACTTAATTTGCATAATTAATGAGAAAATGTTATAATTGCATGGTGGTAACTGCCTTGAATTTCATACTTGGGGTGTTTGAAAGTTAAGTGAAGGTGAGCATAATTAAACATAACTTACTCAAATAAGGACCACATTTGCATAATTTATGAGGAAATGCTATGATGGCATTCTTTGTTAAGATAAGACTGTCTTTTGGTGTAGAATATGATCAACAGATATAATTCATGCAATTGAGGATCCTATATGCATAATGAGGGGGATTAATATATAATTTCTTATTCATAAAGGCTAACTTCATTTGGCGAAGGTATGAGATCGTGGAACTCTAGTTTATTATATTATGTAATACTATAGTTTTAAAGTACTGTAAACAGTTTCAGTGTGACACAGGTAGCATTTAAGGGCAGTTATAAAAGAAATAATCGTTAAAATGTAGAATGTGAATATAGCGAATTTAGAACTGAAGGGAATAATCTGAGGAATTTCACAATTATATGACAGTTTTGTTTCGCTGGTTTCTTTCAAGTCATGTTAGACCGCAGACTTTATTATCTCAGATGGACTTGTAGCAGTACTAACCTCCAGTTGGAAAATTTAGGGCTCGTCTCATGTTGATCTAGTAGAGTTTGACAGTGATGTTTTGCACTGACAGACTTTATTTGATGAGCTTGAGAGTAGATCTGGGTTTTGAAGCAGGAGGTTTGAATTGTTGTCAGCACATTAACAGTGATTACGGAGTTTGATGGAGAGTTTATATCACTGCATGACAAAACACAATTCCTCTCTTTCCATGATGTTCTATCCTAAATCCACTTCTTGTCCCTGGGCTTAGCCTGGAGGAGGAACTTCTGTCCCAGGGTTCAAACTTATACATGTACATGCCTCGACTCTGAATAGTAGACTTGTTGACAAACAACATTGTCCATCATCAGGCCTACTATGCTAACGGAGAGGGGCTTTGTGTATTTTTGTTACCCTGGCCCGGAGGTTTTCCCCTCCAGGCTTCGATGCTAGGTTTGGTTGCTTGATGTATATAGGCCTGTTGTTTTAATAAGTTCACTCACTTTTCCAACACTTTGGACCTGATGAATTGTGTAAAAAAAATTTCTGTTGAAATCCTGCCTGCCAAAAACACTTAGCATAATTGGGACCCTCAAGTAGATATTTAATTGGATTAAAGTTTTCGCGCCAAAAAACTTAGTATATGGGGATCCTGACCTTTGACCTCTACTCACTTTCTCTGAACACTTAGCTACATCGAACCAAGTCACACTGTTCCTTATGCTTTGTACCTTTTCACTTCTCGAAACACTTTGTGACCCTCATGCTATGCCAGACCAACCTCCTGAAACAGTCTTAGTGGCTTGTGACATTTTTCTGCCAGAATGATTCACTCTAAGGGACTGTACGATATTTAC
>NW_017804065.1:2402496-2417251 GCF_001625305.1 Branchiostoma belcheri
AGGGCCATTGAAAAATTTTTTGGCCTGGGGGGAGGGCCATGGAAAAAAAATTTTGAGCCGGGGGGAGGGCCATCGAAAAAAAAAATTAGGCCTGGGGGGGAGGGCCACCGAAAAACTTTTGTAAAATAATGGCGTCGCGTAGTACCGAATTACAAGAAATACGCCGTAAATTCCCGAATATAGTACGCACTTTTTACATTTTTCAAAATCCCAGAAGTGTCTCGCGGGCCGTCGCCAAAGTCGCGGTGCGTACTTTATTTGAGTTTTCCGCCGACAAATCCGTGGACGACCCAGGAATATAGCGGAACACCGGCACGGGGAGCATGGAACATCGATCGTCTGTAGCATGTTTAGATAAGAATATTGACGAGTGGAAATAGAGTTAAACTTCAATAAATGAACATATTTCCTGTGACTATCGTCGATATTGACAACAAGTTGCGGTAAAAGAAGAAGTCAAGTCACCCACGGTAAGAAAATGTAGGTCTCTGGCAATGACGCCCGGCGCTTTGTCATGCCGACAGGATCGTTCCCCAGCTAGCCGGCGCCGATCTCAGTGGAACCCCGGCAAAAATATAACCTCCCGTAAGTACACATACAATTGTAGGGTTTATGAGTAATATTAGAAATGGTCCGCAAGCCGTGAACGTTCTTGATCGCCGTAACGTAACATGTGATAACATAACAGTTGTGCCTCGACTGACGGTCATCATTTCCAATACACTTCCGGCTTGAGTTCAACTCAGCAATCTTCAACAAAAATTATGCCCATGTCGTTTCAAAGGTTCAGAAATTGTTAACCATGTTTCACTTCGTATCACAAATATTTTTAAATCTTGATAAATGCCACAGGAAATCACTCTGTAGCGGGCTACACCAGCCAGTACGACGTGAAAATTCCAGCTAGATGTACTCCTACTCGACTGTTCGGCAAGCTACAATGATAGGGGCGGAGTTAACTTAAAATGTAGTCTTTGATGAAATCTTACCGCCCGGCCGGTGGGTGGGGTGTTTGGCGCGCCGACAGGCAAAGTACACCTACAGCTGAAGATCACAGAGAGGGCCATGGCATGCGCAGCGCTGAGGACAGCTTTCCAGAACATGGACCCCGAGAAGGAAGTCTTTCTTTCCTCTGAACAGACTGTACTTATAAATTTTACGGAGTACAAATTAATACATGTGTTTATTCCTTTGATTTTGTGACAAAAATATCTATCACATAACGAGAGATTACTTGAAACGCAGTCAAACTTGTCACTTTCTCCTGTTCGGAATCGCAAGTCCCATTGATCCCAGTAGTCTTCTGTTGTTGTGTTAATTGGTTTCGGTGTCAAATTTTAAATTCGGTAGCACCTCTACACCCAAATACTCCGCCCAGTTCTCCGCCTGTATGATTGTTGCTCTCCATGGGTCAATCGCGCGGGCGCTATTAAAGATGCGTTCGGTGCATTTCGTATTAAAAATATTAAAGCTACGTACTTGTGCATCAACATTCAACTACCCCCCGTTACCGATAAAATCAATATTGAAATATTGTCTTTTTTTCACGAATCTTTATTGACCATTGCTTGCTTGATCACCAACACTCCAAAGCTGGATCCAAATCTGTGCGTTTCGCCGCACTTGCCTTACCTTTCGATGCGGTGGTGACGTCTTGCAAGTCGGCTGCGGCCGGCGGTGAAAAACAAGCCCGAACTTGAAACGTTTCGCGCTACGTTACCATACCATCACGTAGTACACGGCATAAATCTAGTTTTTAACAACTTTAAATTTGTTTGGAACGACGAACTGTCTTTAAGACACACATACTACATGTTCACTGTGGTACCGGCCGTGCGTAGAAGGGGTGCGTACTTAATTCGAGTTTTTCCATTTTACGTTTCAGACGGGAATATTTGTCTCCCACCAGCCCCAAACCGGGGGTGCGTACTTTAATCGGGATGCGTACTTCATTCGGGAATTTACGCAGGGAGAAAGAGACATGGACTTGAAAAATGGGGGGGAGGGCCACCGAAAATTTTTTGGGCTGGGGGAGGGCCATTGAAAAAAAATTTGAGCCGGGGGGAGAGCCATGGAAAAAATTTTTGAGCCGGGGGGAGGGCCATGGAAAAAAATTTTTACCGGACCATTTTGCACCAGCCCTCCCCCCCCGGTAAATATCGTACAGTCCCTAAGTCAGTCAATTGCACAAGAATGCTGGTGTGTCGAAGCACCGTGTCTCCGCAAAGACATCCCCAGGGGAGCAAACTTCTTTGCATTGACTGAGCAGTAGAGTGACAATTGTTCTGGCAGAAAAATGTCACAAGCCACTAAGACTGTTTCAGGAGGTTGGTCTGGCATAGCATGAGAGTGTCACAAAGTGTTTGGAGAAGTGAAAAGGTACAAAACATTGGAACAGTGTGACTTGGTTCGATGTAGCTAGGTGTTCAGAGAAAGTGAGTAGAGGTCAAAGGTCAGGACCCCCATATACTAAGTTTTTTGGCGGGAAAACTTTAATCCAATTAAATGTCTACTTGAGGCTCCCCATTATGCTAAGTGTTTTTTGGCAGAAAAAAAAATTACACAATTCATCAGGTCCAATTGCAAAGTGACCATTTTGGGGGAATGAAAGCAAACAATTAACTAAGTGAAGGGCCCCTGAAGTTTTTGGGCAAGTCTTCAGGTCGAAAGCAATTTTTTTTTTACACTTAACATAGTAAAGGTCCCAAATTTTTTTGCAGGAAAATTTAAGTGCAAGCTTAAAGGATCCAAAATGATGCTAATCGCAATGAATTCAGGATAACAAAATTAAAGTGACCAATTACATTTTGTGACAATGGCTTCTCACGCAAAAGGCATCCAGACCCTCAGAGTGACTAGAGAAATGCGAGTGCGAGTGCAAGTGTGTGCACCTTAAAGTATGTAGACTGTTGTCTTGTGTTAACAAAGAAACCATACTCACACCACCCATCTTCTTTCACGCAGCCCTCAGCCTACAAAAGTCTGGTTCTTCCTCCTGCTGCAGTCCAGTCTCCGAGTCCGCATCTTGAAGACAGAGAAACAAAAGTCACTGAATTGACAACAGCAATTGGCCTTACTACCAGTAAAGCATGATATTATATCACACAACATGCAAGTTTATGATCGTAGCTAAATGTTGCATTTAAAGGTCCAACGCACTAATAGAATCCATAAAATTTAAGTGTGACGTGCTGTATCTCAAATGACAAAGTGCAATGTGGGACTAAGGAGGTTATACTGGAGACATATAAGTCCTCTTTCGTGGGCAAGTCTATTGTTGGAAGATGTTCAGTCTAGAAAAGTGTCAGTGACATAATGTGTAATTAAAAGCAATGCAAGCTTTAGTGACTGGACAAGTGGATTATAGGATAGAAATGCATTAGCACAGGTGAACAAATAAACTATACTCACAAGTCACAACTGTGCCCACTGTCTTCATTTCCTTCTACATCTTTAAGTCAAGTTGGTTTCTCCCAGACCGGACAGCCAACCTTCAGAACACACCTAATGATATGAAACGATAGTACTGTAAGTGTGATGGAAAAATATCCCCAGGCAACACTGAATAAGTCCATAACTAATGATAACGAACATATCATCCAATTCAACTATTCCATTGATTGAATAGATTTTTAAGGAGTTAGGCTCTAGAAAACTGCTTTTAGAAGTGTTGCAAAATGTATTGTACTTGTAGCATGTTACACCTCAGAGTTCGTATTGATAATAACATATGTGAGACAAGGAATAAGTCATGTAAGTTGTCAAGTAAGTTGCTTGAATCAATGCACAAAAAGATAGGCTTTTCAAAGTGTTACTGGTAGCAAGCTATGCCACAACTCTTAATACATCCAATAGGAAAGGAAAAATCTATGACATTGTTGTTAAGTATTGTCTCACCTGCATGAACAGGTACAAACTCTGTGTCTTCAGGTCACCTGGTTTGCTGAGCTGTCATCACAGGTTTTTCCCAGTCAGAACAGGAACGCCAGAACACATCTAACTAACATTAATAATAATGAATAATTAGTGTGATGCTCCCCCAAAAATTTCCAGGCAACTAGGTGACAGTATAAAAGTGATAAAAGTCCTGCAATTCAACTACCAGTTTTCCTTTGCTCAGATATGTACACAGTGTTAAAAGTAGCTTGTTATGCTTCTGAGTTCTAAACACAGAGAAAAAATAAAGTTGAAAGCATCATCTCACCTGTACAAACTCTTCACTCTGTCGTCAACTTCAAGCATCATCTAGTCTGGTTTGGACAGGAACATCAGGACTGCTGACCCTTATCATACCTACATAATCATAAAAGAACAATTGATGCCAGGTACATGACTATTGTATGAATGGGTAACTAGCTACCAGGTAAATATGAAATCTTGTATGCGACCTTTTACTTTGCCTCTTCCTAGAAATGTTGACAAGTGCTCAAGAAGTCTAATATACTAGTCATTTATTCAAGTCAAAGGCAATACAAAATTTATGTGAAAGATGGTTTGCTACATGTGTGTTATTTCTATAAAGTGTAAGACATAAGGGAAGAGTGCTGGAGTCAAACAGATCTTCTAAAGCATTGTCTCACCTGTGGATGTTGTTGTTGTCATCTTGCTCTTGTGTTTTTGAGTCACCCAATCTGGTCCAATCTCCTCTTGTCAGGTTCAGACAGTAGTCTTCAATACTGCATCAGTCAGCAGCCAACTAACTATACAGACATTAGAAGTTATACACTTGTCTCAGATAACAAAGTAAATAGTAGGCTGAATGCAGAATTCAGATTTTTCTCACCTGAGAGTCATCGTCCGTCTTCAAATCACCTGGCCTGGTCCAATCTACTCTTGTCAAGTTTACAAAGAATTCACCACTACTGCATCAGTCAGCAGCAACCTAACTTGGACACAGACATTAGAAGTTACACACTTGTCTCAAGTAACACCAAATAGCCATAGTTAAAATGCATTATTGGGATTTTTCTTACCTGATATTCCTCTTCGTCTTCAAATTATCTGGTCAGGTCCAGTCTGTCTTGTCAGGTTTAGACAGTAGTCCCCACTACTGCATCAGTCAGCAGCCACCTACATTACATGTAACAACAATGTACACAGAGATTAAAAGTTACACACTTGTCATAAATAATACCACAAGTAAATGGTGGATAAAATACATAATTGGAATTTTCTCACCTGATATTCCTCTTGGGTCTTCAAATCATCTGGTCAGGTCCAGTCTGTCTTGTCAGGTTCAGGCAAGAGCCCTCACTACTGCATCAGTCAGCAACCACCTAACTTGGGCACAGACATTAGATGTTACACACTTGTCTTAACTCCAAATAACTGTAGGTAAAATGCAGAATTCAGATTTTTCTCACCTGATATTCCTCTTTGGTCTTCAAATCATCTGGTCAAATCTGTCTTGTCAGGTTCAGACAGTAGTTCAAACTACTGCATCAGCCATCATCTAATCATACAGATATATGTTGGAAAATTGTTATTAAAAAGTAGCAATGCACGCACTCACCTTAAATGTCTTTACTTTAAAACAAACACATACCTCCACGAAAACTCTACATAATAACCATAAAACGGGAATAGAAACAACAGTAAAATAAATCAACCCCCTTCAACTGAAACTTTATGTGGAATACGAAAAAATCGGCGCAAAATGTTTTGAAAACAGGAATTGTTACCTTTAACCGTTATATAGTCAACTGTAGCGTTTGCGCCAGAAATACTGGGCTTGGTCATTACTCTTTACTGAATTACTCTAAAATCGAAACAAACAAGCTTTTAAATTAATCATAATACCTTGCAAGTGATAATGAAGAACGAAAGTATGGTTAACTCGACATGTTTTCAAACGTTTTGTATCGTAGGCGCCCTGAAGCTTTGAGGCCCCCATCTTGTTTACGCAAATTTTTGGCGGGAAAAATAACTAATTATGTACACGGCCACATTCCAACAGGTGTTTTGAACCACGTGGAGATAAAAAAAAGGGTAACCAGTGGTCGATACACAATTTCTTTCAACAGATATAACCTCAAAACGCTGACCAATTCACTAAAAAGACATGCACATACATATCAACACTCTACAAGTGCACGGCACATTGAAAATGTTGTTGAAAACGCGGCAACTTGATAGACTTTTTCTAATCTAAGCCTGTATGAAATTAGGAACGGTCGCTCCCTAAAACAGAAATAGGTAATTTCTTACGGAAAAAAATTCAATATAACTTGACTTGTTCGCACTATAGTTGCTAAGGAATAATGTCAGCCAAACAAGTTGCTGGTTTACCTGCAACAATAAGCGAAGTCGTCTCCATACCACGCCACTCTTCCCAACTGTCTCGCCATTTTTGTCTTCTCCAAAATTCGCCAGGTCAGGAAATCCGCATTTTCTTCTCAAAACATCACCAGATCGGTACAAATCCACAGCAAAAACTCCCAGACATTCAGCTGCATACTTATTTAAGACATTCTACCGACGATAACGCTAAAAAGCATCCAGAAATCTGTAGTAAAAAATCAGCCCAGTGTATCCCCGTCGTACGAAAGCGCCATTTTGAACGGACGATACCAAACTTGTTTTTACACAGGTGTGCAGAACGGCCGTGTATAATTAACGTGAAGTTGATAATCTAATTATGACGACCAATGACGGCCCGTTTCGGTGCCAGGCACTTATATGTGTCGAAGAAGGACGATTAGATTATCTAATTACGAAGAATACTAACGTTAATATCAATCTCGGTATAAAAATGGATGAAAATCACAAATAAACGTTTTCAAGAATAAGCTGTTATGTGGCCACAGTATGAAACATAACACTTTCCCAATTTTCTTATTAATTGTAAATTCATGTATTTTCACGGGCATTTTATTCCGTGGTAGAATAAACACCTTCCACACACAGGTAAACCTGTCCTTGGTGCTGAACACCTTCCACACACAGGAAAACCTGTCCTTGGTGCTGAACACCTTCCACACACAGGAAAACCTGTCCTTGGTGCTGAACACCTTCCACACACAGGAAAACCTGTCCTTGGTGCAATGCAGACTGCACAGTACCGCCGCGCCACTGCAGCTGCTTGAAAGTCGATTCAATTTTACCTGTTTGAAACTAGCGATATGTATCATGAAAATCACTCTTCATATCCCTCTTGATGAAGCTAACCTTGTGGTTGTTTTCACCACTCTCGGCCTTGGTTGCTCGGCGCTCTCTGCGATTAGATTTTTCAGACCTTTCATCTATTTTCTGTTTGATACAATCACTAAGTAAATGCTGAGGAAATGAGTACGTCCTACTTAAACTTTGATTTATCTCCAATCTTTCTTAATTGTGTGGGAGGACTGTAAGTCTTTCTTGGTGGATCTCCCGTAGTGTGAATGACAGAATAGATCTGCCATCAAACAGCCGCACCGATGTTTTTCGCAGAAGACGAGTGGATATATTTATGTTGTCTGTTTTCTGACGCAGGTCTTTCTTTTGAACTCAGCAGGTACCTGTGAGGCTGTGTCGGAAGTTGATTTGAGACTCTAATGTTTATAGAAAAATATCAATGAGCGATTCTTTGAAGCTCGCAAGAAGAAAGCAACCAGTTGCTTAGCAGCTATCACTGATGGCAAAACAGGAAGTTCTGTTCAAAGTTTGATTTACTAGTATCTTTTTATCTTTCTTGATCAGTCTTAATGGAACTAGCCTTGCTTGTGTGAAGAACATGAGTTTATGCACGGGTAGTAAAATGTCAGTCACCGTAGATGACCGAAGATGTTGATTTACTCTGGTTGACTGGTTGAATTATCGACAAGAGTCCATCCAAAACTCAATGTACACAACACGAATATTCTACCGTCATAAGCCACAAATTTATTGAATCAAACGCATATCTTAGGACAATATCAAAAGACTATATCATCAAATATCTATCATGAAAGTTCATCTGTGTTGGTAGTTACATGTTAAGAGTTCAAACTTTCGATCCAACGCAAAAAAATTCTCTCACCTACACCCAGTGTTGACGTTACACTTCAAAGAAGCCACGTGACAAGCCTCACTGGGTCAGTCTACTGAGGAAGACCAGAGTGACTGGTCGAAAGCTCTAGGTGAGAGAACCTTTTGTGTTGGATCGAAAGTTTGAACTCTTAACGTATAATCAAGTAACATATCAATAAACAAATAGTGGTCCCAATTTCAAATCATCATTGGCGCGTCAACACAATTATCAGTCAATAACAACAGACTATATACTAGCAGGTATCACTTTCAAAATCACTCTATTGGTCTGACAGTCAAAAATCATACCATGTATTTTACCACGAACATTTTACCGTCAAAAAGCCACAAATTTATGAAACCAAATGCATGTCTTTAGACGATATAAAAACACTATAATCAAATAACATATCAATAAACAAATATTCTTGGCGCGTCAACACAAAATTATCAGTCAGTAACAGACTAGCATCACTTGCAAAATCACCCTATTGATATGACAGTCAAGAAATTATACGATAACGACCAACGTAACAATAATATGATACATATAGTATTAGAACGCCAATCAAAGATTAAGTTAATATAACATACCTATCATTACATGTACTTTCAAAATCACTCTATCAATCTGACAGTGAAGAAATTATACGTTGACGACCAAGACAATTATAATACATCGTATTAGAACTTCCATCAAAGATTACGTTAATATAATAACATATACCTAGTATTATATACATAGGTTAATAACATATCTAGTATTATACGTGAATTAATGACATACCTCAAGAAATAATACGATTGCAACCAAAACAGCAATACAATACAATGCACGTAAGAACAATTCACCAATATAAGAATCATTTAATAACAGACTAGTATAAATTGCAAAATCACTCATATAAAACAATAAATGATAGGACAGTTCTTCAATTACTAGTAGATAAAATTTCAAGACGTATTTTGGGTTACATTGGTTCATCGTGGAATAATTTTACAGGTGTACACGTTTGTTGTGATTTCTTGTTTTATGACTCTTAATTCTTTATTTATAATTACCAGTGCATGTTTTACCAATTGAAGAGGTTTAACCTCCTTGGTTGTACACTAGCCTCCTTCGCAGACTTGTGAGGCGGCGGCGTTAATTTTTTTACTGGGAGCTACGCGGGTAATGCCGCGGAGGGACGGTTTTGCCGCCGAGGGACTTTGCCGGGGAGAGAGGGTTGGGCGGGGAACTTACATGTACTTCATGATCATTAAAAGTATGACCAGAAAATTGACCGAAAATCCAATTTTGCCGCTCTTGCATTGGATGTCTTTGATTTCTTTCCCAGTTCTCTCTCTACACAGAAGTTTCATACATGACTACTTGAGGAGCCGAATGCAGAGCTGCGTGATCGTGAAGATTTACCTGGTTTTCTTCCTGGAAGAAGACGTCCCTGTCCCGCCTCCTGCGAGCGGCGTCCTGGTCTCTCGTGTGGAGGTAATAGCTCGCGCGCTCGGCGGCGTGGTCCCGCGGCGTCAGGCGCAGCGCGGCCCGCAGGCTCTGCCGGAACTTCTGGCTGGTGAAGACGTACAGGACGGGGTTGGCGCAGCTGTTGCCGTACGACATGACCATGGCCACGTGGAACACCGCCGCGATGACGGGCGTCGGCTGCAGATCCGACGCCAGGTTGACCAGCTGGCACACGTGGAACGGCAGCCAGCAGATCACGAAGGTCACGATCAGGGCGAAGACAGTCTGCGTCACTTTGGTCCGCACCCTGTTGGAGGCCTCGGCCACTGCGGCGTTGTTGGCGGGCACGCGCTGCTTCAGGTGGCGGACGACCAGGAGGTACGACGCGCTGGTCACCGCCAGGGGGATGACGAAGCCCATGATGAACATGTAAGACGTGAAGGCTTTGTACCAGACCAGGGCGTTCTCGGCGGGCCAGTCCAGCATGCACATGTCGTTCCCGTCTCCCATCGGCACGGTGTCGCTGACCGTCATGACGGGGACGGTGAGCAGCAGGCCCGCGGCCCACACCGACAGGCTGACGGCGACAGCCACCCTGGGCCGGCGGAGGTGCGGGTGACTCGCGGCGCAGACGATGGCCAGGTACCGGTCCACGCTCAGCACGGCCACGTTAAACACGCTGTTGAACATGTTCAGGGCGTCCATGGACAGGACGATCTTACACATGGTCCTGCCGAACACCCACCGCTCCATGGCTGAGGAGGCGGAGATGAAGGGGATCCCCAGCATGAACAGCGTGTCGGCCAGCGCCAGGTTCAGGATGTAGAAGTTCGTAGCGTCCTGCATCTTGGTGTGTCCCAGCAGCGTGTAGATCACCAGCAGGTTCCCCACCAGGCCGACCGCCGTCACCAGCCCGTACACCGTCGGGCCCACGATTGCCGTGACGGCGTCCGGCGGCGGGACGTAGAAGCCGTCCGTGCCGTTCGCAAAGCTCCAGTTCCCCGCCGTAGCGTTATCCATACTGGAGGAGCTAGTGTCCGGCAAGAATATATTGCAGGTTGATGGTTTCTAGAGAACAGGTATGATCTCGGGAAATAGAAGAGTAAAGTCTCCTGCCGCTACCCGGTGTTGTCGCAGGAGATATTTGACAAAGCCCAGCTTCAATGTTCTGTGTGCGCCGTCCTTTCTAGCACTGTCTGGCACGCAAGCTAACCTATATACCTGCCTGATTTAGATGTATAAGCGAGGACTTACAAAATGTACCTGTATCACCGATTGGCCATTACAAGCACTGCATTGATTGGGTGATCTTCTGTAGAACCAATCAGATTTGACCGCCTAACTGGCCACGCTAAAGATAGACTAAAGCTCAAACGTCATACGCACAGGTTAGCGTCATTAGTAGTCACTACGAGGCGGACTTAGGCATCCGGTGCAGTTTTTAGGGCTTGGAAACCCAATTTTTCTAAGTCAATATTCTAGTCGCTTATTTACATACTATACCAATGTATATTGACCCTCATGGAGCAAAAATTCCCAAAATTGTGACGGAAAATGGTTACTTGAAGGGCCTTGAGCTGATTTTTAGGGTACCTCCCATAAAATAAAGGACTCATCTTGGGGCTTGTTTCTGCATTTTCAAATACCCAAAGTATGTAATACTGATTGAAATGTGAACTAGTATGTGTCAATATCACAAAGATTGCCTTATTCATAATATTCCCAGTTTTGCTGCTCTGAAATCGCATTTAAGGGGATTCTAATGTTTTTCTTAAGATGGTTGCACTTCTATTTGTACTTGGTTTCTTGTGTCTACTACAAGTACACATGTACATGTGAGGTGCGGTATAAAAAGTAGAAGTAATGCCATAAGAAAAACAACAAACACAATATGCAATATGCCATAAAGCCCAACCGTAACAGGTACATACAGACATACGTCTTGTTGCAAGGAACTCAAAACCTATAAGTTCAGAAAGTTTATTGTTATTGGGTGGGCCGGCTACTCGCTTTCCTTGTAGCTAATTATAAGGGCTGAATTGTGAGGAGATTACTAATAGAACATTACTAATATAATACACTTGGTGGGGTTGAATCGCAAGCTGGGGTCTGGGGCATGTCAGAAGATTCGAACCCAGTGCCTCTGCGTTCTTGGCCAAACACCCCTAACAAGAATTCGGAGATCTCATACCTCCATGAAATATATGAGTTTTTGTAAATGTTTTTACACAGTATACTACAGTACAGAACAAAATAACACAGGCTTTTGCTTTCAAACAAACAGCTAAGGCCATTTTGATTTGATTATATGGATGACATCCGCGCGCATGAATTTTCGGCCGTTTCAAAAAAAAAAGTTTTCAACCATACTGTAAATCGTGCAAAACAGTTGCAAAATGAGCAAAAATGTACCATAAGTTACAAAAAAATTTATAAAAACTATACCAATGTCGTAGAATACCAAAATCAAACGAAAAAAGACGAAATTGTTAAGAAATAAACTTGAAGACTAGATTATTCGCCAAACCATATTCTGTGCCATTTGCTCAACCCTCATGACCACGTAGATTTCATAATGAAAAGAACTTTTTTTTGCAAAACTTTTTTTTTTATTCGCACGCGCGCATCAGTTTTGGGGCTCCCGGAGGATGTCATCCATATAATCAAATCAACATGGCCTAATACAGTAGCAGCTTTGGCCTGAAATATGTAGGTCAGCCTATTCCAGAGGGAGAACCTCATTAATCAAACCAGCGCGCTGACCGCTGGAGTTTTGTTGCATAACCCGCACATCTGTTTTCCCTGCCATAGAAAACCGGAAGTTCTGCTGCAGTACCAAGATCAGCCACCAGGAGGCCCATATTTGACCTTGACCTTTGGCTTCCTAAGACCTACCAGCATACCAAAAAAAAATATAATCACAATCCATAAAGGCGTTCTGCTGACTACAAATGTGCGGAAACACACACACACACACGGCACACACACACACACACACACAGACGCGCCAAAAATAATACCTCCATTTTTTATGGAGGTAACTAACCATCACGCCACACGACGTTTCCTCTCAGGCATATACTCCCATGACCTGCAAGCAGATGATAGGGTGCAGATTGTGATTTCCCTGCAGGTATCGTTTATTTCCATAAACCCTGGTACAGACAAGATCAGACAATGATGAGGTCTCACCAGCCGCTAGTAGACACACTGGCACTCGGGAGTATGGGGTTAACCAACAGGATTTTAATGGGAGACTTTAATGGTAAGATCGGTTCCATAATCCCAAATGGCTGTTAGGCCACAGCAAGTACATTTCATGGATGACATCCTCCGCAGACTCGAAATCTAATGCGAGCGGGCAAAAAAAAAAACAACAAGGCAGACCGAAAAAAAAAAGGTTTTTACACTTTAAAATTTTGCCTCAATCATTGTGCAAATGTTTTTTATTCAGTGGGAACATCACATATACACAGCCAGCATCACATATCACTGCATCAAAGTAAGAAACAAAACATTAATTCAGAGCCTTTTCTTGTCTCCTCTCTTCATAGTTATCTGCCATCCACCTTCCGGCATGGCAACAGACATCTTTTTGCCCATTTTCGGCAAGTTGACCACTGTCAGAAGGCAACAAAATTTCTTTTTTTTTTCTCGAAAATCAGGCGAAAATTAATGCTCCCGTGATGTCATCCATAAAATTACTTGCAGTGGCCTTATCTTTTGTTGAGGATAGCGATATGGTGATGGGAAATTGCCTACTTAACATTCTACTATATAGACTACACACTGAGCTACTATAGACTTACTTACTTAGACTTAGTTCCTCCCGTGCAAGGCACATTGGGCAGCAAGTCTTCTCCACTCTGCTCTGTCTTTGGCGAGAGACTCAGCATCCTTTAGTGATACCCCCTTACTTTCCAGGTCTTTTTGGAGGGTACGTCGCCATGTTAGTTTGGGAGGGCCTGCATGCCCTTTTTCGTTAACCGTTATGGGCTATTTTAATTCACCGTTAATCGTTGCCGGCCCACTCTAATTCAACGTTAAGCGTTATCGGTATATTCATCGTGAAGCGTTATTGGTCGTTTTAATTCAACGTAAAACGTTATTTGTCATCCTAAATTCAGCGTTAAGCGTTAAAGAATAATTCTTCGTTACGCCCAAAGTGCTGGAAAAGGCGTCATTGAAGGTTTGAAAATCCCAAATTTCCCGGGGAAAAATGCCGGCCCCCGGACCCCCCTACATTGGCGCTCGACTCGCTTGATATCTTGAGTAAAAATATGAAAGCTTTAGAAAGACCGCGTACCGACAAACACTCTCAACACCATAATTTGCCTCTCAAAATGCGGGAAATTGCGTTTTTGAAGGCTTAAAAATCCTAAATTTCCCGGGGGAGCATCCCCCGGACCCCCTCAGATTGCCAGCGCCTTCGGCGCTCCTCTCTCAAAATCCATCGGTAAAGACTGGGCGAACGGGCAAAAGTCAAGCTGGGTAGAGCCCTGGCCGACTCGGACTCCCCTTTATTTGTGGACGCACTCCGGGAACAGGGCAGGTGGGAAACACAGGGAACACATACCTTTAATGGGTGCTTCATTACATGTAAGGTATACGTAATTTTGTCAGTGATCACCTTTTCTCACAAAGCGAGGATACCAAGTCCAGTGCAGCTCGAAAAAAAAGCCTATCAATTTACCGTTAAGCGTTGCCAACCGTCCTGAATTTACCGTTAAGCGTTATCGGCCCTGCTGAATTTACCGTTAACCGTTGCCAGGACCCCCCCATGCAGACCCTCATCAGAGAACCAACAAATTAAATTGGTGTGGCCTTAGAACTAATAATGTTGGTATACAAGATGAAGAGTTATGCAATACATAAGCAGGTAAGAGAAACATGGTAAGGGAAACTACTATATATTTTCTATTCTATGAAATACTATTCTAGCCAACCTCTGTAAAAATGAAAGCGTCCCCGACGGAGAAACGCCCGTCCGACGCCGTCCCTGTCCGTCCTTAGCGGGAAACGGCGTCCTGACCGTCCCAACACAGTTGGCAGCGTCCACAAACTCCTGCCGGACGGCCGTCCCAGAAATTAGTGACGGCACCCCGTCGCTCCCAGCCCGTCCTGAACCGTCCGGCATGGAAACGGGCGTTTATTAATTAATTGACACCACAGTGGCCAGCACTGACGTGCTTCACGATGTTTCCCACGGGGTTTTAGGCCTCTAACGCACATGCGCCAAGTTTGAAGGCGCTAGATTTAACCGTCAGACGGCGGGCTGGCTGGGGGAACACAGTGCTCAGTCGATCTCAG
>NW_017804065.1:2417271-2499105 GCF_001625305.1 Branchiostoma belcheri
ATTTGTGGACGCACTCCGGGAACAGGGCAGGTGGGAAACACAGGGAACACATACCTTTAATGCATGCTTCATTACATGTAAGTTATACGTAATTTTGTCAGTGATCACCTTTTCTCACAAAGCGAGGATACCAAGTCCAGTGCAGCTCGAAAAAAAAGCCTATCAATTTACCGTTAAGCGTTGCCAACCGTCCTGAATTTACCGTTAAGCGTTATCGGCCCTGCTGAATTTACCGTTAACCGTTGCCAGGACCCCCCCATGCAGACCCTCGTTTGGGTCTCACTCTTTTCCGCTTGCCCTCTGGTTTCCAGAACATAGATGTCTTGGCATGGCGGTCTGAGGTCATCCTGAGGACATGTCCAGCATACCTCATCCTCCTCTCGGTGATGGTGATGCTGAGTGGTTTTGTACCAGTTCTGTCGTATACTTCCTTGTTGGTAATCCTGTCTCTGTATGTTATGTGTAGAATTTTACGGAGGCATCGTTGTTGGAAGGCATCCAGCTTGTTCCGCATTTCTGTTGTTATCTTCCATGTTTCACAATAGACTGCACACCTGGAAAGAGAACTTACGCAGGCATCATCGAAAGAAAAAAAAAATCGCCTGGGATATGATGGCCCATGGGAGCAAGTTATTGATATCGATAGGCTTGCTAAGAAATACTAGTACATCCACAACGCAATGGCTTTCTAGGAAATGCAGCTCTATAAGGCCACACCAATTTGATTTGTTGGTTCTCTCCTGAATTTTTCAGAAACAAATATGAAGCGACAGGACAAGGCATCATATGATAGCTCCAAATGACATGATAGGAGCCATGAAGTCAACATACCAGGCTAGTTTGTAATTCAAACAATGAATTTCAGACCTTTAATCAAACCACGGCATTGATAGATGGAAAACTGTAACAACTCTGAAGAGAAGGGACTTCCCTTTAACTGTTGGGATCAAAATACAAGCATTTTGGAGTTGATTCAGTGGCTGAAATGTGTTCTTTTTGCAAATCAGAACAAGAATTCTGAGTCTCAATGACTATGGAAATAAGGTCGTAATTAGCATAATCTAGTTCAATTTATGGTTTTCTAAATTCAAATCACAATATCTTTCATGTAAAATTCCTCTCCTTTGTCATACTTTATTTCAACACGTCCTCATTAATTATGCAAATGACCTCTACATTAACATAATATAGGCATAGTGATGTTAACCTTTAAGTAACTTACACATGTCACAAGGTATAAAATTCCCATCATTCACCAATAAGGAGTCACAGCCTCGGATGTCCAGAACACAAGATATAAAAACCACAAGTTTTGCTGCAGTGCCAAGATAAGCCGACAGAGGGTCCAAATTGTAATTATTTCTTCCATAGGACAAGACCTAAACGCAACCGACTTGAAGTTTCTTGGCATCCAAAGCCTCTTGAGTTAACGTGCCCAACCACATACAACCTAACACATCAGCGTTACATATCCAAACATCTAACCGTGAACATCATTTGGCGAAGGCATGAGCTGGTGGAACTCTTGTTTTCTCCGTATGCCGCGCTACGAGACCGTTAAATTTGAATGCGCGACAACAAACAACTGATTTTATAGACATACAAATGCGCTATACCAGCTTCTTGATTGGCGTGAGACGTTCTAGAGCAAATGGCACACCTGGGGTCATCTGAGGTTACATACAGTTGCTAAGCAACAGGGGTTGTTTATGTTCGAATTCGGTATTATTCGAAGACTTGCCGTGTTAGGAGGCGGTCACACAACAGGATTTCTCCCAAGAAAACAAACAACAAAACAATTTTCACCAGCAAATAAAGGCGCACATTAACATAAATAGTTTGTTTCAGGTCCTGAAGCACCAGCAAGCCTAAAGAGGTAGGATTTTCTTTCTTTCTTCGTGAATTGAGCGTTTGTTTTCATCGATTACTTTTGCTCACACGAAAGGCGCCCACACAACAGGAACGGTCTGAAGAAAATGAACAAACACTTTTTAATAGCAAATAAAGGCACAAATCTTAACACAAATAGTTTCTTTCGCCACCTCGGGAACCTGTAGGCCTAAAATAGGTAGGATTGTCTTTCTTTGTTTCATGTTTTGCGCGTTTGTGTTCATCGGTCGTGTCTGACTGTCTCCGTACACTGCGCTAGAAGACCGTTAAATTTGAATCCGTGACAACAAACAATTGCTAAGCAACAGGGTTGTTTACAGGTTCGAATGTGCGACAACAAGCAGTTGCTAAGCAGCAATTTTGTTTAGGTTCGAATTCAGTATCATTCGAAGACTTGCCGTGTTAGGAGGCGGTCACACAGGATTTCTCTCCACAAAAACGAACAACAAAACAATTTTCAACAGGCAAATAAAGGCGCACATTTAACTTGAATAGTTTCTTTCAGATCCCGAAGCACCATCAAGCCTAAAGAGGTAGGATTCTTCCTTTCTCTATGAATTGCGCGTTTGTTTTCATCGATTTCGTCCATTCCTGGTGTTAGCTATTTTTTTGTAAAGAAAACTGTTGAAAGAATAGACCACTTTTGCAAGCTATCAGCTGATCGCAAAATCACGTATTGACGTATAACTCGAGAATGAAGAAAATTTGAGAAAAGGCAATAAGTAGGAATAGAAAGGAGACCACAAGGAGTGTACTCTAAAAACAGGGAGGCTGAAAAATGCCAAAAGTTTCATTTTTCTAAAATTGAAAAAGAGGAAATTCATACCCTATCACACCACCGTTTTGGAGCACCCGTTCGGAAAGAAGCCTCCTCAGATTTCGGCATTTTGTGACTTGGGAAACGAGATGGGCTCTTATGGGGTTTTTACTTCAGGTCTATTCTGCTCTTGTTCTTGACATTGAGGCTTCTCCAGAGTCCCGACTACTGAAATATCACACGTGTCAGGAAATGTCCATTTTAGTCAGGCATATGTTCATTTTGAGTCCATAAATTAAAATAGATTTTGCAAATTAGGACCTTATTTCCATAGTCAGTGACACAAATAAAAAACATTTACAAAAACTCATATATCTCATGGAGATATGAGATCCCCCAATTCTTGTTCTGTATTAATTTTATATTTCAATAGCTAAACTCTGTTTTCTTGTTACCCAATGTTTTTGTGATGTAATTTTTATTATGTCCTACCTGGGCCGCGATTTCGTTCGATACGGGTGTTCCGGCCCGTGTGATAACTAGCGGTACAGCCCGGGGGTTCTGAACGCGTACGGCCCGGGGCCTACAAATGTTCCATAGAACGATTCGAACGCGTTTCTCCCTAACCGCGTGCAACGCTTTCGAAAATTCGAATGGAAATTCGGACGTTGGAATTGATGTTGTTGCGTTTTTTTGGGATCAGGGACACCAAATTTTTGCTCATTTCGCATTGAAAGGCGTGTTTTCGTGGGTGGGTATGACATAAATAAAATACAACACGGTGTATTCCGCATCACCCTCGGTCCCAGCCCTCCCGCGGATCGGATCTCCCTCCGGCCTTCGGCCGTCGGGCGATCCGACGCGCGGTCGGGCTGGTACCTCGGGCGATACGGAATACCCCGTGTTGTATTCTATATTTACCTCCATGAAAAATGGAGGTATTATTTTCATAATTTCTGGTATGTAGGTAGCTGAGAGTGAGAGTTGTACATAATTAAATGCAAATTATGCAAATGAAGACAAAATTTGCATAATTAATGAGGAAATTCTATACCTAGTGTTTTATATAATAGTACTTTTATACATGTAATCTATTTAATCTGTGGCAGGCGGAACATTAACAGATACCAATTATGGAAATGATGATCTAATTTGCATAATTAATATGAAAATTTTGTGACTCCTTATTGGTGATTAATGGGAATTTTATACCTTGTGACATGTGTAAGTTACTTAAATGTTAACACCACTATGCATATATTATGTTTATGTAGAGTTCATTTGCATAATTAATGAGAACATGTCATTTACAAAAACTCATATATTTCATGGAGGTACACATCTATGAATTCTTGTTTTATATCTAGTGTTGTATTGTATTGTTTGCATGTTGAAATAAAAAAAAATACACACGCATAAACACACACACACACATGCACACACGCACACACACACACATATGTACATGTATGTACACATGCATAGACACAAACTCACACACGCACAAAAGAAAATTTCAGAGAAGTCTAGTTTAAAACAGGTACATGAACATAGAAGACAAATGCAGCAGTTTTAGCATATTACATGTTCTCTATTACTAACCAAAGGATATACATATAAAACCTCACCCGTCAAAAAGAGCTGACTATATACAAATAGTACCAATTAATTAATCTAGATTGAATTTCCTACAGAACAAATTCCTATCTATACTAATATTCAATAATTTACTGACAACTTCAAATTCATCATGAACAATTTGAATCATCTTCAAGTTATAACATTGGTCCATAAAGCTAAAAATGTTTTCAAGACTAGTTAATATCAAAATGTACATGTCATGGGTAGAGATAGTACAAAACATTTTCTGAATGAAAAGATTTCAAAGATCATGAAAATACATTATTTTTTAGTATAAAAAGTGTGGAGGACGTACTGGAAAAACCTTGCATAGTCTTAGTTATGGAAAATCATCTAAATACTTTACCACAAACTAACAGAAGTGTTATCAGATCCTCTACTGTCTCTAGTATTATTGTCACATTTTTGTAAGTCATATATTATAATTCCAGGTAGGAATACAAGAATATCAATTATCATTTTCTTGGCCTTCCATTGTCAAAGAGTAGAAATTTTCACAGTTATCAACTTTAATATTTGCAGAGATCAATCCGAAAAAGGGTATAATGAAATATAATATATACACACAGTAAGGCAAACATGAAATCATACATGTACATTGTACATTGAAGATTTTTCTGAGGTCTCTGACATAAAATTATAAGTTTCCAAATATAAACTGTATCAATCCAAACATAAACTGTGTCATAAGTGTTATTAGTGCACATACATGTACTAGTAGTTTCATGGTTTTGTTCACCAAGTTAAATATACAGTAACTGTTGTATATGGAAAGATAATAGAAAATATTATCTAAGCTAAAGTACACATACCAGGGGGCTTTTCCGTAGAGCGTAATCAACCGTTTTAATTCTACGTAGAGCATAGACGGACCGCTCTAATTCAACGTAGAGCGTAATTGGCGCATTTTGCGTAGAGGGTAATTCGCCGTTTTATTTCTGCGTAATGCGTTGTAGCCAAACGGAATTTAACGTAGAGCATAATTGAGAGTTTTCCTGAATTCAGCATAATACTTTTAAATTTAGCGTAGAGCGTTGTCGGGACCCCTCCATGCAGGCCCCCATACCAATCTACATCTACGGAATACATCTTCCTGTGAATAAAGAGGCACCAGAAATGATACCTTGTGTAATATACCACATAACTAGACTACAATGTAAGTATCCTCACTGTTATGAATACAACAATGCACATATTACGCTGCACCAAAATGAAGCTCTTGGTTCTCAAATTATTGTTGGAAAATAATCAACATATCTACGTAGCTGGTTAAAATTTCAAACAATGAACCATCGAAATTGACAAATGTTTTGGACTGAAAGGCAAAGAATCATGGTCTCTTAATACTTTAAAATGAAAAAGAAAGAAGCTGAGTAGAGAACCAAGAAAAAATAAAATTGGTGTAGGCTAATATTGGCATTCACCTTTTCCCCATTCCCAGCATGCATAGTGCCAGGTGTTTTTAGATTCAAAATCTGAAATAATCAAGGTTGCTCCCCTAATATTCTTGCATTTAAAAAAAAAATAGTTTTATCTCCTTTAATACTGATGGCATAACATCACCACTGTAGAGATACGTGGAGTAAACCACAATGTTATGTTCCGCGTTTACACGTCGAGAAACACAAGAATTTCACACTAATTTGTTGTCAGATCCGACCTGTAGTAAGTTGCCTAATTTTGATTACAAAATGCTCAAAGACACACACAGAAAAAGTTGTATAACGTTAACAGCATATCGTACATCAACCATCCTGGGAATGGGAAAAAGGTAAATTATGAACACTGGTGCAGTCTGGTAGACATGATGTAACGTGACGGGTCAGGATGGAAATGTGGGCACCGAGCAGACACCACGACTTCACACATCCTAAATCTTACTACTAACTGTCTTTTTAGCCTCCACCAGGCCTTTCTACGGGAATACGGATCATAGAATTCGGCAATAAAGAGAGTAAAATTGGCCAAGGGAGTCAAGCAGTGGGGAGGTAATTTGGCAGGGAGCTAAACCATCATTGGCGAGTTTTACTACATTGGGACTATCAAATGTGGCACTGCCTGTTTCTATATAACGCAGCCAAAAAAAAGTGCTTCCGGTGTCTCAGTGTCATATAAGTATGTAAAATAGTTCCAATGGTTCAATTTGTATTTGCACAATATCACTGTGCTTCACTGATTTTTCCTGCGTACCGTCTATTTTGGTTTACCGTTGTTAATTGGGGTACATGTATGAAAGCCCCCAGGGACCACAAAAAGTGGTTGCTGGTTTGGTAACACAATTTGTTAGCAGACCGTGTGATGTACATAGTGTAAAATTAGACAGGGCTGTTTTGATGTGCAAGAATAATATGACTGGAGGCACAATGTACGAAGGTGGCTGCACCAGGTTTGAATGTACTTCTCAATAAACACAGGAAGAACTTTCTGTAGGATTATTGTCAAATTTCCTATTCTATCTTCTGTGTCATTGAAAAGAAACATGAAAAAAAATCTAGCTAAAACTCTGAACTAATTACTGCACTACCAAAAATGCCAATCTTGTTTTTCTTCAGAGAAGAAAACTTTTCTTCCACTGAGAAAATTATTCTTCACCCAAGAAAAAAATCTTGTCCATGAGACAAGAATTTCAAGAAACTGCATTTTAGCATATTTTTCTTGTGGTAAGATTTCTTTTCTTATGTATCTTGGACTAAATATCCTTAGAATATTATTCTTGTAGTAAGAATTTCTAAGTTTTCTAGAAAACCATTCTGTACACAAGAAAAGATTTCTTGAACTAAGATCTAACTCTTCTTGTAGCAAGAAAATATTCTCCCCACAAGAAAAGATTTCTTGAACTAAGAGCTAACTGTGCTTGTAGCAATAAAACCATTCTGCCCACAAGAAGAGATTTCTTGAATGAAGCTAACTGTTCTTATAGTAAGAAAACCATTCTGTACACAAGAAAGATTTCTTGAAATAAGAGCTGACTCTGTTCTTGTAGCAAGAAAACCATTCCTCCCACAAGAAAAGAAATACAATGTATATAGTGCTACCTAAATATAAAACAGACAATAATCAAATGTATAGCAACTAAATGTTATTTTGAAAAGCATTTGGACAGTACAGAGATGTTTATTATCACATTGATTTTTGTACAATGTATCTAATTAAAAATATAAAATCGGTCCATCAACATTCTTGGAATGGAAACAGTTTAACAGTAACTTTCAAAATATTATACAATGTAACTAACAAGCCATTATGATTTCAGAATACAGATCGTATCACATTCTGATCAGAAACATATTCAGCAAAAACTGAAGTTTTCGCATTATAGAATTGGCAAAGCCACACCCTTTGGACACCTGAAAAACAACAGGAAAGACCTGTTAGTTTGCATGCGTGTACTGAAGGCAACGAGTCAAAAGAGGATGCTAAAATACTATTCTATTACTTGGAGTAAACAATTTAAAATTGTATTAGAAAGCACTGTAATAATCTTTACTATACAATACACCAGAGATATATGATTTGACTTTGAAATCAACCCCAATGGCGTTGTAACAATATCTGGGCTATGAAGTCGAAAAACAATGTCAACAGATCTTATAGGTGGGGAGGGGGGCGCACTTACCTTCAATCTGTTTGGTTTCATGCTTTTTCTGTTGCAAAGTTGGTTTCTTCAGCAAGCTGACCACGATCCCCATTGCTTCACATGTACACAAGGTCCTTTTTGATTTGATTTTGACTTCAAATCTGACATGAGTCAGTAACTGACAAAAAAAGTAGCAGCGCGACTCTTACATCTGACTTATGTTCAAAACCCCCTAACTGCATTCTGGGATTTGAATCAACCAATCAGGGGTTTAGAAAAGGTCACATGACAAGAAAAACTAGAAAAAAGTTCTTACATCATCTTGAACATCACCAGGCAAAATAAGAATCATCTTTCTTAAACTTTCTGGTATTTTCTTAAATGTTGCTAAGAAAAACAAGAATGGCCTTTCTTAAACTTTCTAGGGAAGAAAATCAAGAATGTTTAAGAATATAATACTAGCCATATCTTCATAGATCAGCCTAATCAAAGATCAATTTTATATCAGACTTTCTTGGGTTTTTTTTTCTTATCAGTATTTGTCAAGCAAGATAAGAACTTTATTCTTGTATTTTCTTAAATGTTGCCAAGAAAAACAAGAATGATCTTTCTTCAGCTTTCTTAGCCAAGAAAAACAAGAAACACTAAGCAGAGCTTTATTCTAATAATAGATTTAGATAATTAAATTTCTTGCTTTTCCAATCAGTGTTTCCCAAGAAAGACAAGAACCAAATTCTTGTATTTTCTTAAACATTGCTAAGAAAAACAAGAATAGCCTTTTTCAATCATTCTCGGTAACATGGACTAGAAATTTTTTGAAATACACAAGAAAAAAAATCTTAAATCTGACCACTTTGATGTCAGGTAAGAAAGAAATCTTCCATGGAGATTAAATAAGAAACTTTAACTAAGTCTGAGGGAATTTTAATTAATATAAGATTAAAAGAATTTTAATCTTGTAACTTAGAATCTTCCCTAGAAATATTGTCTTTACTAATTTAAAAAGAAATTTCAAGATTACAAGAATTCTAATCTTGTAAGTTAGAATCTCCTCTAGAAATATTTCTTCACCAAAGAAAAATCAAGATTTAAAGAAGCCTATTTTAGAAAAATTATCTCCACTCAAGAAAAATGAGAAAATTGTTCTTGGTGCAAGAACGTAGGTATACAGAAAATTTATTTTTTTCTTATTTTTTTCTTATTATTCTCCCCCAAAGAAAAATTTTCTTCCCATGAGAAAATAAGAAAAACAAGAAAAAGCGTTTTTGGTAGTGTGTTGATTTTAAAATTTGATATTTTCAACAAAACACGACAAAAATTAGGTCCCCGCAAAAATTAAAAAAAAAAATCTCTAAAGTGATCTGAAATTGGTTTCAAGAGTCCACTACAATCTTTGGTTTACAAGTCAATACGGTACATGAACAGACTAGATCAAGAAAGACACGAGTTAGTCTAGAGACAGAAGAGTCAAGGGCTGTTGACTGTGCAATATGGAGGAAGGTACATTGTAACTGAGGTCATCCAGCTCCTGGGCTAGCCTCTACCAGGCTTCAGAAGTGGCTGGAAAGAGTAGAAATTGACCAGAAAGACAGATAACATACCAGGGGAGTTAGTCTGATAGAGATTTTGCCGCCAAATGTACTCTCTAGTGGACCAACACTCCTGGTACTATGTTATCTGTCTTCCTCGTCAATTTCTTCTCTTTCCAGCCACTTCCTGGAGCCTGGCAGAGGCTACTCCTGGCCTACAGCACGGCTCGAAATTAAAGGTGGTCCAATGGCCACTGACCACTAAAATTTAGGCTGGGACAACTAAAAAGACACTTTGGGACATTTTCAGTACCATAATAAAAATAATAAATCAAAAAAATAATCAGCCCTTCTTTCGTTTATCAGGCATTTGGATCCCCTGTCTACTCTGCAAACTTAATTTCGAGGCCTGCTACAGGCATGTTTCTTTCCCTGTACCTAAAACATGTACTCTCTCGTGCTATAATTCGTGCTACATCTCGTGCTACAACTCTGTCGCTAACTCGTGGTGTCTGTTCGGCGCCTGCATCATCATCCTAATCTGTCGCTCCAGCTCCTCCGGGCCGTCACGGACCGCGCGGAACGGCTGCGGCGCGTACACACCCTCCCCCCGCGGCACGCCGTGATGAGCGGAAGTCCTGCTCCCGTACGGCGCGGCGTTGCGGCCGTTGTTCTTGTAGAAGTTCTGCTGCAGACGTGAAGGCTGCTGGTGGCTGGCGGAGGGAGGCTGGTAGGGTGGCGTCACTCCGCGGCTGTTGGAGTATGGAGTGTGACGCATCTGCCCAGCGTCCGGGTACGCGCGTCCGTTCGTCGATCTAGCGGTACCGTTTGTCGAGGTAGGGAGGTGCTTGGATGGCGGCAGGGTCTGGAAGGCTGATCGGTCGGACCGGTCCACTGTAGGGGGTGTTCTTCTGACTTCTTGTCTACATTTTAAAGAAACAGAGTCAAGTTGACACCATGGGAATTTAAAAGGGAGATTCCATGTTGACGGGTGATTATATTCTCAGACCACACCAGTACTGTGTCCTTCATTATCCTAAAGTTTGTCACAGTGAGAAGTTTCATTTCAATTTGTATTAATCTTTGTGAAGAATTTCGGTAAGCAGAATGATTTACTAGTAGACTAGTGAACAACACAGTGAAATAAAGACAAGTTTGTGACTTGACAAGAATCAGCCATATGGCAGTACTAGTTTTCGGTGCAGATTTTGCTGACCTTTGGTGATATATAAAATATAATCCCCATGTAACACTGCAGATTTTGCTGACCTTTGGTGATATATAGATATAATCCCCACGTTACACATGATTGTCAATCATGTAGTGGTGTGGCCTAACAAAAAATAGATCTGAAATAGGAACCCAAAACAAAAGAAACTGAGAAATACAATAATTCAGAAGAAAATAATGAAGAGCAAAAGAACAATAGAACAATATTCTGTGACAGATTGATGAAGGTTAGGCCATACCAGAGATAACAATTATTAAAGCAACTGGATAGATTTTAATAGTCAGACATTTTAGGTAGCATCCGCTACTTTTTTTGTCAGAGACTATCAGTGACCAAAGATAGCAGATGCTACCTTAAGCAAAGGTCACAACCCGCCGTATGTGCATCTGCGTGCTGTATATGACATTGTGCAAAAACGTGGGCAAACGTAGGGCATCCGTGAGTGGTGAGTACCGCCTCTGTACGGAATCCTATGTATTTGGGAGCACGCAGACACGCCGTAGAACTTTAAGTACATGTAAAACTTTTCATGCATGCTGTCTGCAGATTCACCACCTGTACGTGTGAGTATGGGCGACGCGCGTGCCCTGTACAGCCTATGAGCGTACAACGCACGTTTTCAGAAAAATGTAGCAGAAGTGGCCTCCGAAAAAATGTACAGACAAAAAGCACGCACGGCGGGTTATGACCGACGCTTTAGGCATCTAACCATTCCAAAATCTATCCAGTTACTTACTTTACTAAAATAAGTAACTAGTAACCTACATGTAAGTTAGATGTAAAACGCATGCAGCTAAAGTGCAGGCCTACATGTACCATCTGACTAACACCTAGTCCCTAGCGCTGAAATGTTTTCCTGGGACCACACCTACCAGACTCTCTGAAAAACCTTAACTCCGCAATCATTCAGCACTGAGCAGAGCAAGAATCATAGGAGAAAAGTCAAGGAAACACATTAGATGACTGTAACAATTATAAAAGTCCACCAGTAGAAAACAAGATGAAGAAAAATGATGTCACTGAAAAACAAAGTACCAGCACCACCAAAAGAAATTTAAAAAAAAATTAAAGCATTTTAAATGAAAGGAAAAGCAGAATGTACTAAAGTCTTCTACTACATTAAGTAGTAATAGGTTAAAAGCTGAGTCAGCAGTATTTTTAAACCCAGATACTGACTCAAACTGAAATGTTCTGGTCTGAGAATACGTCTAATGTCTTGTTGCATATACAAAGCCCGTCTAGGAGTTTGGCTTGTGACTAATGCTCAGACAACATTGTTTATTAAGTAACTTTGTATTTTCCCCATTTGTACTCTATATGGTACATCATATGGTACATCATTTTTTTTGTACATACTATAGTTTTAACTTGTAAACCATATAGATTGAAAGAAGCTCAAACATTTCCTTCAAGTTGATAACCACAATAAACTCCAAGTAGAAGTTTAGAACTTACAGAGCTGGCTCCATCCTGCCATTTCCTATCTCCTTAAATGGTGGTCGGAGATCCTGATTGGACAGGGGCGCGCCATTCTGTACATGGGGGGGGAGAAAAGTTTCATTTCAGGGGTGATCACAGTTATACATGTAGTAAAGGCAGATGCAAGTTTTGCTTTGAGCCTTCTGTTTTCATCTGACAGACTTCATCTCTTGTTAAAATTTCACTTAAAGGCATCTAATGCAATTTGTGGGTGGCAAAAATGTATTTTCTGGTCATTTTTTTCATGCAGTAAGTTGAAGCAATCCTCTCTTTTATTATACATGTATTACTGATATGTGTGAGGCAAAAATGTGATGTCACTGATGGAAAATTGGTGCTTGTTTTGTAACATAGGCTGGTTCTAGCTATTCATAGGCCTTACCCAAAAAATAAAGACGTGCCTCACATACATGTAGCTTGTTTTTAGGCTATTTCAAACACAAGTATGAAATGATGATGAAAATGTGCCAAAAACGGGCACTAAATGTGAATTACATGTATCATATTTCCTAGTCTGGAATATTTTTTTGTCTTGCTGCCCTGAAATTGCAGTCATTTGGATGCCTTCAAACATGTCTGAGGATCAGGAAACTAAATCTAGTGAAGCGAAGCACATTCAATTTGGTAGAACGTACTGCACCTTCGCGAAACCTGTAATGTATTGTGCATAGCACTGCGGTAGAACGTCTCATATAAGGTTGTATTCACACATATAAGGTTAACATCCCGTCTGTAGTTTCCAAATGTTCTGTCGGAAAAGATATCATCTGCAACAGGCAAACGGTAACCAAACTTCAAACCGTGAAAAACCTTGGGTTTTGCACAGGCGCAGTACGCTCTGCTGACATGCTGTGAAGTGGTATAATCTCGGCAGAAAAAATTTCTCTCACATGGTATCTCCCGTCGGGCGGCTGCCTCCTGTCCAGCTGCTGATTGGATGATCCCGTCCTGATCTCTGACCTCCACCTCGCCTCCTCCGCACCCCGTAGGGACGCAGGACTGTCTCTCCTCGTCTCACCCGATAACACCGCAGAAGACTTGCTCATGCCTTGGGAGGGGAGGGTGGTACCCGAATTATCATGAAAGTTCATCTGTGTTGGTAGTTAAATTTGATCCAACACAACACAACACAAATTTGATCCAACAGCTTTCAACCAGTCCCTCTGATCAAAAGCTCTAGGTGAGAGAACTTTTTGTGTTGGATCAAAAGTTTTAACTTTAAACATGGTAACCACAAATTGACTTAAACCCTTGTCCTGCGGAGCACAACAATTGTTGTTCTGCACATACAGTACCATCTAATATATAGCACCCTGTATAGGTACGATTTGGGGGTATTGGGTTGCATCACACCACAGCGAAATGCAACAAATGCGGAAGTACATGTAACTAAGCCACTGCAGGTCAAAAAAATTTGAGGGTCTATGATCTAATTAAGACATGAAATTATTGAAAAATATTGTGCCAGGAATGCCAGCAGGACAAGGGTTAAGCTCAGCTGAATCTCCAAAATTTGTATACCATGTTTTGGAAACATTCACCGCATGTGAAAGCCATACAAAGTTCCTATCACACTCACTCACTCACTCACTCACTCACTCACTCACTCACTCACTCACTCACTCACTCACTCACTCACTCACTCACTCACTCACTCACTCACTCACTCACTCACTCACTCACTCACTCACTCAATCAATCAATCAATCACTCAATCAATCAATCAATCAATCACTCCATCACTCAATCACTCACTCACTCACTCAATCACTATCCAGTTTTAATACTTAAGAAATATGCACCATGTATGGAAGCTGGCTCGTTTCTTCTTGAGTCCACCTCAAACACGGACTTGCTGATGTCCTCCCCGTTAGTGAGCTGGTCCGACAGGCCGGGGTAGCCTGTCTGCTGCATCTTTAACAGCACCTCTGTGGGAAGTGAGATCGGGCGCTGCTCGTTGTTGGCAGTGCGTCGTCCCTCCGGGTTCTTGCGCGGCGTGCTGTGCTGAGGCGGGGTGTAGGGCGGCGGGGGCTGGTCGTCCTGCGGGGGGTGCGCCGGGTTGGAGCGGACTGACTCGTTCCCGCTCTGGTATCCGTGTGTGATTGGGAGCGCGGGAACCATCTTCAGCTCTCTGTGAGGAACAGGGCAGAGTAAAATGTCTGTTTTCCTAGATCCTTAAAGATGAATTTTGCAATTTCAGGGTGGCAAATGAAAAAAAAAAATTTCTGGATGAGGAAATCTGTCTGATATTGACATCTACTGCTATTTCTTAGCACATTTTCATCATCATTTTATACTATTACTTGTTTTGAAATAGCCCCAAAACAACCTTAGGGAGGCATGCCTATTTTTTGGGTACCACCCATAAATAGCTAGAACCAGCCTTCAATACATAGTCGAAGCAAGGGTTTTCCTACAGTGACATCATATTTTTGCTTTGTCCAAAAAAAGATTTTGAGATATCAGTATGCTATGGAGTAGAATTAATTCAATTTGAACTTAATCTAACATTGAAGAATGACCAGAAAAAGTCCAGTTTTGTCACCCTGAAATTGCATGGGATGCCTTTAAAGTAATATGTAATAGCCCTCCAAAAAGCGTTCTACGTATCTTTTCCGTTACAGAAGGGGGTTATTATCACTGTTCATTTCTAGCCTTTGAGAAGCATATAGGCTGATGCATAATTTTAAGCTCTCTAATAGTATGATGATTCAAAGCATAAACTCTTTAGCACTCACAGCATCTTGTTTTTAATAAAAAAAAAAAAAAAACCCTTTACCTGTGCTAACCTAACCCCGGGCTAATCCCCGGGCCAGTAAGATATGAAAACCCAAGGACAAGTGTTTATATATAGAAATTAACTGGCATGACCTACAATGTAAAAGCCCCCCTCCCCCACATTTGTACAATGTGCGACCAACCTGTGCATTAGCTGACCGGTGCAATGGTGGATCCAGACTTACTCATTGATAATTATCATCATTAGACACACCAGCTTATACCCACTAAGTAAGGAGAAACCTGACACCCCAAGCGAACCACAACCTCTTAGGAAACACCTACAACTTGGTCAGAAGTGCATTTTGTGTACTGAAGAAGCGTTAGAGGTAAACAAAAAGATTATTATTCAAAAATAAAAGAACTGTTGTTTTGTGTCCATATATCAGTAGTGTAGCTTGATTTTACTGATGTCTGTTCACTGCAAAAAGAAATTTCCTTTCAATGACTTCTTTTCCTACTTTCAGTTTTTGGTAATACATACATTGCATAATCAGCAACTGAAACAATAATTGTACACATTTCATACCCAGAATTACCATGTACAGTACAAGTATGTTCCCACCAATTTACATGGTTTTGTGACATGTAGGGCCATTTAATTATAATTGTAAATCTGTATGATTTTCTGTCATTGTCTGAGAAAAATGGGTATTGTTTATAAGACACTTTCAAATGAATCTTTAAGCTTTAAGTTACAACAAACAACATACTTAGGCACAGTTTTGCCTTTGTATAGTGTCAGATTGAAGAAGAATTATTGTGATGATGATAGTTTCAGAATCACCATTAAATGTACATCAAAAACATTATACACAGAGTTAGCCATTTTGCTGCTTTTTGTGCTCTTAACAAGTGTCTTAAGAGTCAGAAAACAAAAAAATTGTCTTGTCCCAAGCAAATAATCAAAGTTTACAATTATACTCAACAGTTATTTACATGACCGCAATTTTTTTATTACAACAGTAACTGTTACTTAACTTAAATTTACAATGATTGTGCTATTATTATAAAATAGTATCAAATTCTATATTGTTTTCAAAGACACAAGACAATTAGCTTTTGAAAGGCACCTTTCTCTGCATTGAAAGAATTCTGATAAACATTAAAAAAAAAACACTAAAAGTACACGCCATAGAAAAATGAGACTATATTAGCCACCATGGCCACCAAGTAGCTTGCAGATTTAAAAAAAAAAGATTCACCACAAGACCAAAGTCCTTAAAGAAACCAAGAAGGAAGATTAAGCATTAAGAATGTTAGCAGTAAGTCTCCACATCTTGTTGCTCCTTTGTCTTGGGAGGAGGGTGTGGTTTCCTGTAAGAGTGGTGGTTAAGAATGTGAAGATCTTAAGTGCAGACTGACTTATAATTAACATTTAGAAAGTGCAAAATGTGCACACTGCTCCCCCAAAGATATACTATAAACTTAAATTAATTTAAAAGAAACTGGTAACCAGTTACAAAATGTATGACTACACAACTGTAATTATAAGTTCTCTGAATCCACAGAAAATATCATCAGTCCTTCATCATAAACCCTTATCCTTTATAAAAATTATTTTGTGTTGACAAAATTCTGTACCACTAACAAGTCATTATTTGACATCTTGTTTTCTGCACACTAATTTAAAATTATCATATCAGAACTACAATTATTATATCAAAGTTGGTGACTGCTGTTTGGTGAAAAGTAATCATTATACAGCAATGATCAATTATTGTGCAATATATTTCTTCTTCTTTATCATTTGAAACTGCATTTTCTGCACTCTAAAATCAATTGAAACTAGCCAAAGCTGGGAGAAGTTACATGTAGATGCATGATATTATTATGTACATGCATTGCAATTATACTTAGTCTACATGACTGTATTTCTCATACTCTCACTCCTGTATTTCAAAATGGCCTGAGTTAAGGTGTTTGTACTGACACTACCTGTAACAGTGCTTCAACCTCTACTAACCACATCTAAGTACCTTTGGTATAATGATTGACTTGAAATCTTTCCCACTACATTGTATATTGAGCAGAGGAATTGCCCATGGTGGGTGTAACGTTAACAGGCAGTGACAAGGACAAGTGACAGACATACACATCGCTCTGGTGCGGCGTCTCCTGGTCTGACCGGCCGATAGATCGCGGGCGTCGACGGCGGTATCCCGGAGACTGCTTCAACTTCGGGAGGCTGGCGGACAAGTGAGGGGAGTTACATGATTATTGTGTGGTTTACAACACAGTTTAACTAAGTCTTCACAAGTTAAGGCCACACCAATGTCATCATTCTGTTGGTTTTGGGATTTAGAAAATAATGCTCCATTGGAACATCAACATGAAAACAGTTTGAGGGTAAATTCTGTACATAAAGTTTCAGGTGCCGTCAGATGCAGGTTTTACCCCCAGTCTTCTGTCTTTGTACTGTCCTCTTTTTTATCTTGATAATTATATAAAATGTCCCCAAACCAGCAGATCAAATTGGTGTGACCTACGGGAAGAAAAACATGGAACCTCCACCTCTTCATTGCGCTTGGTCACCAGTCCTAATCATGTAGAATACATGTGTCTAATTCAAACAAGTTAAAGTTATCGTGTTAGAAGTGGTTCTATAAAAAAAAACCCTGTAAATTGCGATTGAAAGCCGTGCATAAGGCCACACCAATTTAATTTGTTGGTTCTCGGATTCGCCTCTTCGTTTTTTCTGATTTGCAAAAAAAAAAAATTTGATTCTGGTCCTGAATCAACTGAAAAATGCTCATGTTTTGCCCCCCAACAGTTGAGGAAAGTCCTTTTCTTCCTAGTTGTTACAGTTTTCCCATCTATCATTGCAGTGGTTTGATTAAAAGTTCAAAATTCAATGTTTACATTTTAACCCAGCCTTTTGTGTTGACTTCATGTCTCATTTTGTAGCATTTAAGCCTATAATAGGATGCCTAGACCTGTTTTTATTTTTATTTTTTTTCGCCCTGTCGCTTCATATTTTTTCTGAAAAAATCCGAGAACCAACAAATTAAATTGGTGTGGCCTAATCTGTGTAATACGTAGTAAAAACTCAAGCAAAAGCGGTGTAAACCATGTGTTGTGCACTGATTAGCTGTAATTGTGTGTGGCTATTTATAACAAATAACTACATGTGAATACACAAACATTTACACGAGAAAATGGACGCAATTTAAACAAGAACGCACAGCTTTTGCACGGATTTTAATCAAGAAATGCATGGCTTTAAATCGCAATTTGTATGACTACGAACTTGAAAACTTTAAGTTATTCCACAACAGTAAGAACTGTTACTGTGTGACAGTGACTGTAGTAGTCAATCTTCAAATTCAGCCAATACAATAAATGAGTAAGAAATGATTCTGACAGACTTACTCAACCTCCTTGTAAGTGATATCCTTGAGCTGGTCTTCTGTCATGCCTGCAGTGTCTATGGGGTCTTTCCTGTAAAGACAGGGCAGTTACAGGTGACTGTTAGGAATATCTGAACGATATCTAGGAAACAGCTATTAAAGGCATCCAATGCAATTTCAGCAATACGAAATATACAAGAATACAAAAAATTTCAGCAATACAAAAATATTCTGAACAAGGAAATCTTTGTAACAGTTATATTTGTTGACATTTACAAGTTCTGTGAATAATTTTAAATGGAATAATATTCATTTTCAAAATTGTTAATAACATTTTCAATGCACACTTCAAGCACATGAAATTAGACGTATATTTAATTTAATTTAACTCAACTTGATTTATATGCTATTGGGAACGGTTTGTTGACTTTTTATTATCTGGTTCTATGTATTAATTTTATACTTTCTTATGAGTCCAAAAAAAAAAGAGAAACAGATCAAAAGTTCAGGCTTTTGGACTAGTCTTGGTTCTTGAAAATCAATGTTATTCTGAGTTGGACCAGGTTCAGGCAAACCGGTGCCCACCCAACTTCCTCATGCAGAACTGAAGACTTACTGGATATGCTTCCAGAGTTCCTTCATCTTGTCAGGCGATCGTGATCTGGATCTGTGTTTCCTGCGGTGTGGAGACTCATGTCTGCAGAAACAAAAAACATCATGTCAGACTTCGCCAGTCATGTGTTAGCCAGCCCTGGTATCCAGTCTTACATGTACACATGTAGTGATTGGGGCTGTTGGGATGTTCACGCAGATGTCTTTGGGGCAGATGTCTTCGGGAGCAGATGTCTTTGGGGCTCTTATACATTGTAGCTTAGTAACACACCAGCTTCGCAGGCACATGGCGTGGCGGCAGCTAGCTATATCACACCGAATGACCTGTTACACTCAATCTTTGCACATTTATTTGCAGGAGTTGTTCAAAGCTTTCTAGTGATGATGCCCCAACTGTGCCTGCATGGTGGCAACGAGTTCCAGTCTACGATAGTTCTGGGGAAATACGAGTTTTTGAACATCTCAATTCTTGGTTGATAACTCTGATAATTATTGTTTCTTGAATGTTTGCCATCTTACCTTTTCTTCAGGTCCTTTACTACAGCAGCTTGTACCCTGTAGATGAAAGACAGAACACAGATTGTTCTCTTCTCTTCTGATATCTCCACTAGAGTCAGGAATCAATTTTTTAAAGCATGCACAAACTTTCATTTTGAAATTACTAGTAACTCAAAGTCTTAAGTTTTGCTAGTACTGGAAAACACACCCTTATTTTTTAAAAATTATTTCATAATATTTAGCACTTTGAACCCTCTGATTTTTGAATTAAGGAATATCAAAAATTTTTCAAAGAACCAACTCAGTGAAGGCACATTATGTATTGATATTTAATTTGATTTTTTAATTGATTGTATTGTCAAATAAGTATAATAATTGATATGAAAACAACAAGCACAACTAAATAATTCAGGGCTCAAAATACCACCTGCATAGGCAGGTAAGTTGCACACTAGACTTGGACCTACATGTATGTACCAGCGAATCGGTACACAGCACTAATTTAACTAATTGTAAGTGGTATAATAAAAAACGGAGACCTGACTACCCACCCCTGCCCGACGACTTCCTGTCCCTCCTGTTGTTTCCTGATCTCCTCCCACTGTTGGTGGGAGTCCACCATCTGCTGAGAGTAGCGTGATCTGTGTTTCCGGTGTTTTCTGTTGGCCTCCGACTCGCTGCCACTGCTCTGGCCACTGCGCCCTCGGGACCTGGCCCACAACAACACACAATCAAACAGACGGTATCTTACAGCAGGTATAGAAAGTAGTGCAGACAAAACTCTTGAAGCCTGGCTAGAGCGACTTATGTGAGAGGTAGCCATGAGTAAACTGCGAAAGGTGTCGGCTTGTATACTGTATGATTTGGATTGTAAAGATTTCCCTGTTATAAATGCGTGGCATTACGCAACCGCGTTCCAGGGTGAGCCGGCTGCAGTTCCGTTGACCTCGGTAGAGGGCCAAATCAAAGTGGTCTTCATGATGTTAAAGAACGATAACTTTTTTTGGTTTTCAGTTACAGTAACTGTTTTATTCTTTCTATAGACTAGCATTGCTGCCAATTGAAATGTTGGTAGCTGACTGCACCTTAGCTGCAGTGCAGAATTTGGTCACTAGGAGGCATTCCTGACATGTCATAAGAGGCTCCTGACAACATGGTCCAACATCTAACTCCTTGTTAGAAGTACTGATGGGTATTCCAGTGGTGCAGATAGAGTGATGTATACTTATAACTTCATCAGTCAATGTTCATCAGTTTAGTAATCATACATACTATAACAATAACTTATAGATTGAAATGTAGTGGTTGCCTTTGGTTTCTTCCATTTTCACTAAGCATTAGAGTGAAACAAAAAAATATCTCCAGGACTTTTCTTACCGTCTTCTCCTTGGGGCGTCAGTGTCGTCGCCTGATGACATACCACTGCTGTATGCTCGCCGGTGTCTTCAGGGACAGACAGAAATAAACATGTGTTAAAACATCTTTCAATTCTTCCTTTGTCATTTGTCAGCAAATGACAAAGGAAAATCAACATGGCCTGATACATAAAACAAACTTTGTGCTGCATTAACTTGAGATGTGTTTAACATAACAATTCTCAGTACCGTGTATATGCAGTACTTTCTTTGTTTCTTTACCTTCTTCTACGCGGGCCTTCACTGTCGCTGCCGCTCTTCGGGTACCGCGGGAACTTCTTGCTGGACGCCACGCTTCTCGTGGAGCGGGGGGAGCCTCCGGAGGTGAACAGCCCACTGATGAACAAATAGATTCAGTACAAGTGAGGGGGTCATGCTACTACATGTACTATGCTGAACTTTGAACTTTTAATCCAACCACTGCATTAATGGATGGAAAATCTGTAACAACTAGGAAGAAAAGGACTTTCCTGAACGGTTGGGGGCAAAATAAGAGCATATTTGAGCTGATTCAGAGCCAGAATATTTTTTTGCAAATCAGAAAAAGAGGCAAATCTGAGAACCAACAAATTAAATTGGCGTGGCCTAAGGGACCATTTTACTTGTGTTTCCAGACATGTTAGTACACAATGTACAATGTGTTTGTAGACATGTTTTTACTTAGTACATGTACCTACCCTTGAGTTTCGTCCCTCTGTTCCCAGGGCAGAGACCTGGCACTCACCGCTGACCCTGGAGCTGTCCCGTTGGCATATTGCTTCCCACTGTCGGAACAGACAAGTGTTAATTAAATGTAGCCTGGAATCTATCCGTGAATGCTGTTTCTCCACTCCAAACAACAAACAAACTGTCACTAGTGTCAGACTAGACCGTTATTTTCAATTTCTTGCGTGACCTCTGACACTTCCTGTCACATGTTGAGCTGACACCGCACGTCCACGGGCAAAGCAATAAAAGGATTACTTACTATAATAGCCAATTGACACCTATCAAATAGCGATTAGGGGACTACAAAGAAAACTGCGACTTTCGACAGACTAACTGCACGGCCAGTCAAACCTACAAGGCGGCCAGTCAAACCTACAAGGCGGCCAAACTCCCCTGGCAAATACATGTAATAACTATTCTCCTCACATAGCCAGCGTAGTTAGTCTGGTAGAGACTAACTACAAGCTACTAAATAATGTTAATACAAATGTCATATATTTTACACATGACAGGCAGTATGTAACAGAGCTCTACTAAATACAAAATGTAGTCCTACCTTGATACAGGTTCCGGGGCCATCACCATGGTTACCCCATCAGGTGATGTTGGCATGGTGATGTCAGAGGGGTTCTCTTTGTACACCTCACCATTGGCATCATCTGAGAAATGCAAAATTAAAGCCACTTTTAGTATTTTCTCTTCATTTATTTCATTTATTTCGAAGCCTTTTAGCCCTACAGGGCTAGCCTTCCAAGGCTCAAACATTAAAATTACAAAATCACATACATGGAAATTACAGTGAGAGAACAGTGAATACATTTAAAAAGACATGAATACATCAAAACATCTACAATGAACACAAATTGATATTTACAAATTAAAAACTAGAGGATGAGGTTCATGTAACACTGTTTGCGATAGCTTTTTTGAACCTGAGTAGGTTACTCAGTGTTTTAACATGATATGGTAGATTGTTCCACAGCAATATTGCACGATACAGGAATGAACGTTTCTTACAGACGTACTGTTTGTCTTAGGTCTAGGTAGTTTGAAGTTGTTCTGTGCAGAAGATCTGGTATTGTGAATAAGAGATACATGAGCAGGCACAAGAGAGTTATAGATATACTGTGGTTCTTGACTCAACAACCAGATACATAAAGAACTGTAACAGTGGGGGGGTTTATAGGCGCTTTCAACTGACCCAGCCAATGGGTCTAAACCTTTTAGCCGAGTGGTTTGAGTATCGGATTTGTAAGCTGGCGCCCGGGGGCCATGGGTTCGAACCCCGGCCCGGGACCAGATCTAGATGGGCTAATGTTGTTATCTACAGGTAAAAATATGTAATTTTGGACATTTTTTTCCGTGCAAAACCTATGATTTAGAGCCTGAAACGCGTTATACAGGTGAATTTTTCCAAAGTCACTATTCCTTTTGGAAATGGTCGGAAACAATTTTCTTGCATTCCTAACGTCTCTCTGAGGTGTAATTTGTAAGAAGTACATATACATGTATGTAGCAGCCATCGAGGACCAAAGGGGTTAACCCAATTCTACAGATTTCTGCAGAATTCTGGAACTGGAGCAAGAATTCTGCAGAATTCTGAGAACCGGAGCCAGAATTCTGCAGTTCTGCAGAATTCTGGCTTCAGTTCCAGAATCCTGGCTTCAGTTCCAGAATTCTGCAGAATTCTGGCTCTAGTTCCAAAATTCTGGCTGCAGTTCCAGAATTCTGCAGAATTCTGGCTTTAGTTCCAGAATTCTGGCTTCAGTTCCAGAATTCGGCAGAATTTAATCCAAACGCTGTCAATGACAAGAAATTGACATATCCCCTGACCTCCCCCTCTCCTGTCAAACCGCTTGCTGGGTGCTCGTTCCACGTAAGGTTCCGGCTGCTGTATGGCTTCACTGTCCTGTTGGGCCTGCTTGGCAGTCCTGCCGCTGGCGTACAAATTTACAAACTTTAGAAAAGTTTGACTGGTCTCTACATGTATAATTTATCATACAAAACAAATCAAGCAACACAATCAGTTTTCTGGAGAGTCAGAAGTTTCAGATAGCATCCAAAACTGACTCATAAGAGAATATATCTAGTAGTTGATTTGTTTTGTATTATGTAATGTTCTACCTTCATTGATGACTGCCTTTATCTTCACCAATAGACCAGAAAAATTCAATACAAAAATTAATGAAACTTAATATATATTAAGTTTCTTTTGTAAGAATATGGGGTTTTGCTCTCTATCAAAGTTGGTTTTGAATTACCTGACTGGGTCAAAGCAGGGAGCTATGATAATAATATCAACAGTTACTGGTCATCATTATGTTTGTCTTTTACTTTATGTGGAAGTAGTTGATTAAATAATAGCAGACATTGGGAGGATATCAAATGATTAGGTTTTTCTAGCTGCTTGTTTGTCACAATTTGACTGATGTGTGTGACAAAAGCGTACATCTGGGAAAATATTACAATTTAGTGTCCCAACATCTGCTTGGAGATTAGAAATAGAATAACTCTTTCAGCATTGATATTAGAGGACTCCTTTTTTATCATACATTTCAATATTTGGGCATGATCAAATTTTTCTGGCCTTACATATGGTAGTCATTGCATCTTAATTTATAAGTCATTGTTATATATAACATTGGCATCATATAGAATCAAATTTATCATGCACATCATGCTCTGGACAAAAATATTAGGACAGAAAAATATTGTTATTGCTTCTAGGTTGAGCAGAAAGGACTATGGAAGTGTTGTGCCAAACAAACAAACAAACAAACAAATATTATATATTATATATCATTTTGCAGTGTCAACAGAAGACACTTGACAAGAACTTTACAAACGATGTTACGGCATTGACTTTAAGACTTCCAAGTGATCCTTTTCACTCCTTTGCAAAGTTGATGTAAGTCAAGGTCAAACTGGCAAGGTCATCCCACCACATGCAATTACTAAAAGTTCCACTTGCCCCCCTCCCCACCTATACAACTGTGTCACATGTACCTGCCAACATTAGAGCCTGTCTCTCCTCTATTGGAAAACAAACAAATAAACAAACAAATAAAAACAAATAGATAACAAAAAAGTAGACAATTACCAAAGTTTGGTATATCTAAAGAGATCACATTGAAAGGAGACCAAATATATTATCCGAACGTAGACTTACATGTAGGTTAGTCTTCGAATTACATTGTACGATTAACGACTCAAAAATAATCTTTCTGATTGTACAATGTACAATCGTGTAATTCATTTTCCTATGTGCATTTCCTTTTAATTTTGCATGCAGTACTTGGTTCACCTACCAATTTAGAAGGAATTGTTATAGATTAAACATAAAAAATTATGGAGTTCAACTGAAATATTGAAAATTAGTAATGGCAAACAAGTGTAACATTCTTAGACAACAACATATACATGTAGTATATTACTGTATGAGTCTGTATGACCCCCATCAAAACACAGCAAACTGTTACTAACTAGTGTTAGACTAAGAATGAAAGATTGTCTGTTTTGGGAGTTATTAGAATTACCTGTATCTGAACTGGGACTGGAAACTTAAAGTCTTGGCTCCAGGCACATCAGCGACCTCGTTTAACCTATGGAACAGAAGTTTTCGGTTCAACCTGTCAGAACGACAAGTATTTTGTACTTTGCTAACTAATCAGGACAAGTCAACCACGAACAACTGTTACTGTTACTTCAATTTCAGATTTGTTCCATGGTTAAAAATGCCAGCTACATGTACATGTATGTCATGGTCATAACTGTAGAATAGTCATCAATCAGTGATTGTTTTTGAAAGGTAGAAACACGTACCTCCAAATTTTGCGATGTCGACTGTACATTTGATCACTGTACAAGTGACCTACATGTAGTATGGTGAGAACACAAGACTTGTGCGGGTCTTCTGGCCTCCCCCGCCTCCTTGCGGAGTAGGGGTAAGTCTACTCGCGAGAACTCGTGTCCTCGTGAGACTAGGTCACTCCGTGATCAAGATGTACAGTCGACATCGAAAATTCGGAGGTATGTGTTTCTAACTTTCAAAAACAGTCACTGAGTAAAGAATATTCTACTAAGGCCATGTTGATTTGATTATATGGATGACATCCGCGCGCGCATGAATTTTCGGCCGTTTCAAAAAAAAAAAAGTTTTCAACCATACTGTAAATCGTACAAAACAGTTGCAAAATGAGCAAAAATATACCGTAAGTTACAAAAAAATAATAAATAAAAACTATACCAATGTCGTAGAATGCCGGATGCCAAAATCAAACGAAAAAAGACGAAATTGTAAAGAAATGAAATTGAAGACTAGATTATTCGCCAAACCAAATTCTGCCCCATTTGTTCAACCCTCATGACCACGTAGATTTCATAATGAAAACAACTTTTTTTTTTTGCAAAACTTTTTTTTATTCGCACGCGCGCATCAGTTTTGGGCTTCTCGGAGGATGTCATCCATATAATCAAATCAACATGGCCTAACTGTTAATTTTACGTGACTGATGAACCTTTTCAACAATGGTCTTAAGTACACAATCATGTATAGTAAAACTTCAAGCCACAGTGGTAACTGAAGGTAGTCTTATGGTTACTAATACGTTTGTAGACTAAGGTCTGCTTTAGACTGGTGACAGTATTCCATAGTTTGACACTTCAACACCGGCAAAGGGCAAAGAGCTGCTAATTTTTGTTTTGCGACACTAGTTCGTGTTTTTAATGATTGCTACCAGCATTTTCTAACACCATCACTGCTTTCCACTGGCTCTTCTGTTCAGCACTTGTCTTAGTGCTCCTTCCTAAGTCAAAACCATCTATTCTAGGCCTCTCATAACTGTTTTCCCAAAAAATTGTTATTTCCTGACTCCCCCTCCTTCTTTTCCTCTTTCCTACATATACTAGTAGATAATAATAATTATATAAATAACTGTTCTTGGCTGTAAATTAGCAGACTACAATTAGCAAACTACAATTGACAGGCCAAATCAGTGTATGTCTCTGTACAGTTCAATCCATCTGCGTTTGTCTCTTGCTAAGTCTCTAAGATGTTTCAGTATGTAAGACTCGAGTCTGATGTTATGATTGAGATAGAGTTAACAGTCGTCGACAAGGCTACTAGGGAGACCTTCACGTGGTCTACCTTTTCTGGGTTTGAGTTTTTGCTGAACGCGACACTAAGCCACTGAAGACCTTTTGTGGGAGTGAGTCCAGCGGCATACGGAGTATTATACAAATACATACATTGTCAAGCTAGTATGTCTTCCCTGTCATGACCTGAGTTTAGGACTAGCTCTTCAGTGAGCTAAACCAGTTTGGAATAACATTGACTATTTCCGTACCTGAAGAAGGCGTGATGCTCCACACAGCACTTCCACAGGTGCTTGCAGGCCGCCCGGTTTGACAGCTCAAATGTGTACGTGATTTCATCATTCTGGAAGACAGACACATCACATTCTTACATGTGAATCCAAACAAAAATATTCTCCCTTTATTTTCCAAAGCCCTTTTGCCTAATGGATAATCTTTAATACAAGGTTCAAATACAAATAATATGCAAAAATAACAACATTCTAGTTTTGAATTGAAACACACATAATACCTGTATATTGAAATATAAAAGGAAACCATTATTTACAAATTAAAATCAAAATTTAGTTTTAGGTTTGATTACAGAGCTAACCCAAAACTTTTAACATTTCAAATGTGTACAGTAGTACTAGTATTAATAAAGCACATAAAGCACATAAAGTATACTTTAGAGTTAGTCAAAATTTGACACAATAATATTATTTAATATTATATAATACTTTGTAATGTTCATTGTCTTTTACTCACATCTTTTGTCCGAACCCTGAGAAAAAACTGCCTGTCCTTGAACAAGATTTTGGTTATCCTTGGCCTGTAAACAAGACAGAAACATGATTATTTACCTGGTCTGTCTAAATTCAAAATCTAGTATCCTTAAACAAAAAAATGTTAACAACATCAATTCCAACATCCAAATCAGGTACTATTCAAATTGTTGGAAATAGCAAAGGTGAAGTGAACCATTCTATGGAACACTTGGAAGCCCGTGTGATAACCATGTGATAACCATGTGATAACCGTGTGATACCATGGTATAATATGAGCTACAATGTAGAACACCCGTATCATTATCATGGCCCAGGTATGGCATAATAAGTCGTATCAAATCAATACAATCATGGTACTGTGAAACACCATTATTGCTATTCCTTTATAACTGTGTTACAGTACTGTTATTATGACAAGCATGCAAACAAAGTCTAGAGGAATAACCATTTCTACAATGCATATACCCAAGCTATCAAACAAAAGAGTAATACATGTAAACTTTAATAACACATCTGATAGCAATCTATGTTTACACCATCAACCACAGAATAGTACTTAAAATATATGATTATAGCAACATTACAGAGAAAGACAGTCTTACCAGAAATACATGCCGACTTTTGTCTTGTTCTTGTAAACCACCACCCCTCTGGGCATGAGCCCCAAGTAATACTGTACATGGTCATCACCCTGGCAAAATAAAATAATGAAAATAGTTACTTGCAGTGTTTATCAACATACTAATAATGTACAACACTTTTCATGGTAATTTTAACTACAATTTTATATGTACAGTAAATGTTGCTCAGACTGAGTATTTTTTTCTGGGGTGATTTCATAGCACTAATGATTTTTCAACTTCTATTAGGTCTTGTCTTTGCAATGTATCTATAGCATCTATTACAGGCATCTTATCCCATCTAGACTTTAGTGTAAGTACTAGTCAAGGCACTAACTACATGTATCATATTTAAGTCATTCTTTTAAAACTTTGAGATAGTTCACTTGAACACTGAACGATTAGAAATAAACCATCTCTAGCACCTTGAGATTCGAACCCCCAACTCAAGGACGTTGCCCAACCTTGTACATGTACTTTCAAAGCAGGGTTACTAGACTAAGACATAACTGAAAGAATCCTCACCATTACACGATGCAGGTCCACTCCGTACATCTCCAGCACCCTGCCCAGACTCAGGTAGTTCAGCTCTGCTTCTGACGGCACCTGACCGCTGAGGGAGATACAAACGTTAACACCTGTGTCCATAATATCACCAGGGTCCATAATATCGACACCTTGAGAAATAGTGTGCTTAAAGATATTTTTACTGCAACATACGTTTGGTATGCACTCCTTCACACATCAAATGTACATACCTAGGGTATGTTGCAGTAAAAATATCTTTCACTATTTCTCAAGGTGGTGATATTATGGACCCTGGTGATATTATGGACACAGATGTTACATGTTAATTAAGGCCTAGAGAAAAAAAGTTGTTTCCTGTTTCAGTCCTGAAAAAAAGTAGGTTCGTTAGGTAGGAATTACAGCTGTACCTTTTTTCTTTCTTTTTGTTTATTAGACTTTGGCCATTTCTAGTGATCCGACAGTTATACACTGCAGCTTATCATCTTAAAACTTAGGACATTAATTATATTTTCAAAACCACTTGTGCAACGTTTTATCAATCAGCCTACAATACAAAATTTACTGTCAGGGACACTGTATTTTTGCCTTCAAGATGTAAATGTTATGTAATATATATGCTATGGGAAATGGTTGATTTAGCTTACTAACTGTAACTATTATTAAAACATGACCACAAAATCCAGTTTTAGATATATTGTTTGAACAATACATCTTAAAAGATATATTGTTGCTTTTTTCTGCAAAGATACCTTAAGACATTCCCGAGTGTGAATGGATGATAACTTACACGAGATCTCTGTGAATGTTGGCAATGCGCTTCTCCATTTCTTCTGTCTGATTGGGGACAAACCTGAACTCTGACACGTAGTTCCCCGTGTGCTTCCTGGGGTCAAAGTCACCCAGCTCCGCTAAAAAACAGAAAACAGAACCAACTAGAATTCCGAGACCTCATACCTCCATGAAATATGATCTTGATATGTAAAATTGTTTAAATGACCTCTGCATTAACATGATATATGCATCGTGATGTATGTTAACTTTTGATTAACTTACAGATGTCCCAAGTATGACATTCTCATCATTCACCATTACGAAATCATAGAATTTTCGCATTAATTATGCAAATTAGGTCATCATTTGCATAATTAGTATCTGTTGAAGTTCCGCCTGCCATAGGTTACATAGTATAATGTAAAACACAGTAATTATAGAATTTCCTCATTAATTATGCAAATAAAGTCCTCATTTGCATAATTTGCATTTAATTATGTACATCTCTCTCAGCTACCTACACACCAAAAATAATGAAAATATGTTGTTCCTGTCTGGACTTATTGGCTTTTAAACATTTCGCCAGAAAGTGCCCTGCAGTTCCAGAACAAGCCGCTAGGGGGCCCAAACTCATGTGACTTCTTCCCAAGCACGAGAGCTACCTATCATCCAAATTTCATGACCCTAGCATGTCCAGATCGCGAGATATCAAAACCGGAAGTTGCGCTGCAGTACCAAGGGAAGCCACTAGGGGGACCAAAATCTCATCATTTCCAGTTTTCGTCACACCCTACCAACACACCAAGTATGAAACCAATCCATCCAGGCGTTCTTGAGTTATCTTGTTGACCAACAGACAGACGGACGGACGGACAGATAAACGCAACTGAAAATATAACCTCCATGACACATTTCATGGAGGTAATAAACACTTGTTTGTTCATCTAACTAATTGTGGAAGTTTGAGCTACATCTAATGCACATCTAACGTATCTTGCATATTTGTAATGCAGTACCTTACATGTACAAAGAATGGTTACAAAGGTCTTGTAGGTCTTAGGAAGACAAAGATCAAGGTCAAACGGGGCCTCCTGGAGGCCAACATTGGTACTGCAGCAGAATTTCCGTTTTTTTGTATCCTTCATTCCAGACATGCTAATTTTCGGTCTTGATTTTTTGGTAGCAGATACATGTAGCTTTTTGTGCCAGGAATAAATGATGTAGGATTGGTCCTCATAGCAGCTTGTCCTGGAACTGCAGGGGAGTTTCTGGCAAAATTGTTCAGAGGACTAAAACTAGTAAAAGTATGATTATTGGCATGGTGGCACCATGATTAGGGAGAAACTGCTGTCATATAGCAGTAAACGGAGTTATAACAAAGCCCTAATAATTAGACAGCCAATGGCATCCTGTTTATTACCACTTACATGTAACACCCAAACAGATGCACCTTGATTTTAAAGCACTTTAAATACAATGTTTCTGATAAGGCCACACCATCTTAATTTGTTGGTCCTCGGATTTTTTCAGAAAAAATATGAGGCGAAAAAACAGGGCGAAAAAAAAGATAAAAATAAAAACAGGTCTAGGCATCCTATTATAGCCCCAAATGCTTCAATAGGGGCCACGAAGTCAACACAAAAGGCTGGGTTAAAATCTAAACAATGAATTTTGAACTTTTAATCCAACCACTGCATAGGGAAACTTTTCTCAATGTTAGGGGCAAAATATGAGCATTTTTGAATTGATTCACGATTCAGAACCAGAATCTTTTTTTTTTTTTTTTGCAAATCAGAAAAAAATGAACAGGCGAATCCGAGAACCAACAAATTAGATTGGTATGGCCTAAAAATGCTTTTCTTGGCACCTACATTGGACAGCATATGCAGCCAGCTGTGCTGCCTCGTTAGCCTGGCATGGCAGTCTCCCCTGCAAGATGTCCTGTTTTACCTGTAGGAAAAACTGGTACCTGCAAAAAAGCAAACATGTTTTGGAAGGCTGGAATGTTTTGGCTCACCTGAAGACAATACAGGTACCCTGCACTGGGGGATGAATTTTACTGATTTTTTTCTACCAAGTTACGAATCAAAGAACTACAATCAACGACATGTAGTATGCCCTCAGTAGCCAAAAAGGAATTAAATAAATTAAGAAGATTGGAGTGTCTAACAACCTTCACTTTTCCATTCCAAGCTGCTCATGTCTTTTCTGACCATTGATTTTATATTTTACATAAATATTATTTAGCTCCATCTGATTTTACAATTCTACAATCTGTCTTAAGGAGCGAGAAGAAGCAGAACCTGTACATATGTAGTTTTACTATTATAATACTAATAGATGAAGACTACCATCGCTATTTGCCGTGACCTGTACTTAGTTCGCAATGAGCAAAAATGTATAATAAAGGTCTTTCGTTCATTCATTCATTATGCACAAGCTTGGTGAAATGTAGCCTGACTACATCAGGCTTCTAGCAGCCCCTCCACTGGTCAGGCCGTGAGAAGGAGGACCTGAATCAGCCCCTGATACTGAGAGGTTGTCTATAACACTGGCTGGGAGGAAGATTACCTTGTGATTTCTTGATGAAGTCTACACGGGTCCTCGGCATAAAACTTCACTCCGAAGTATAGACGGTAGGGTGGGGGGGCTGCAGACAACACAAAATAAGTTACACAACCTTTTGTCAGTTTTGTTTCTTATTTTTCGTTCTGAAATAAATTTAAATTAAATACATTAGCCTTGTGGCAGGGATGTATGAATTATATATCTATCATCGTATGCCAGTGAGTTGTTCATTTAAAAGATCAATTAACATCTAAGAAAATGGCTAGATCACTGGGGATGATCAAAAGATGCGCACATTTTATGGATCAGACATTGTTAAAAATTTTAATAGAATGCCTTGTACTATCTCACATTGATTATTGTAGCCCAGTTTGGTCATGCACAACTAAAACTAACATAAACCTTCTACAACGAATGCAGAACAAGGCAACTCGTCTGTTTCAGTCGAAGCCACAGTGGAAACCTGTGCACACGAGATTGTTAATAAACACCATGACAACATTTAAAAGGATAACACTCACTAACGAACCTATTTGTATCAGTAGGCAACTGCGTTCTGTCAACAACTTGCATAGCTATAGAACCCGTTTTGCTGCTAAACAGTCTTTTCTGTTAGACAAACCTAGAACTAACGCACTGCTGAAGTGTTTCATGTACAGGGCTGTTAGTGTGTGGAATAACCTTCCAATTGTCATGCAATCCACACAATCCCTGAGAGTCTTTAAGGACGGTTTGCACAAATACCTCCATCAGTAGGTCACAAGCACTGTTTGACAGGATTGTCAATTTTTTAAATGATGTATATTGTAAATATGTTATTAATTGATTTAGATGTGTTTTGTGACTTGTCCAGTTGTCAACTATGTTTGTATAATGTCTGTATGTATGAATACCAGGAAGACTAGCGGTGGACCCTAGGGTCCACCGCTAATGGTTATTCTAATAAAGTTTCAAAGTTTCAAAGTTGGAAGTAACAGCTATATACATGTCAATGTAAGTTAGTGTACTTACTTTCCATCTGATCACTGAAGGGCTTGGTTGGCTCTAACCAGTGCTGTAACAAAATGTCACAAAGATACATGTAAGAATGAGAAGCTGCTACAAGATTCAGTATGACCCCACCAGTTCATGATAATGAAGATGTCACTTCATCATACATGTAGATGGTTCAAAATACAGAGAGAAGCACTCAAAGTTATTCACCATTCTTTCCACTTGCTTACAAAATTTGATTGATAATCAAAATTATACTTCATTCTAATCCTATAAATTCATTTATATCTTCATTTAGGTACATTACAGAATATTTAGATGGTACAAAGTATTTAAGTGCATTAATGCATTGGCATCCTATACATGACATTGTACATCATATTATACTGTGCTTGTTGTTGCACTCATAGATTTTACATTTTCTTTCTTTTATTCTCTTTCTTTCATTTTCTTCAAGCATCAGAAAATAGGCTCAAAAGTCACCATTCCTTTATTTTGTGGAGGAGTTAAGGTTTTCCTTAAGGAGGAAAAGAAGAAAAAAGAAGATGAGTAACCCACCGTCTGGTCCTGACTGTCCAGGTACCTCAGGCCAAAAAAGTCTTTCTCTAACAGATGGAGCTTCTTGAAGACAAGATCCAGGAGCACCTGTCCCTTACTGGATTTCTGTGGATCAATACAAAACCAATCAATCAATCAATCAATCAATCAACTAAACTATAAAATCTATAAAACATGAAGATCAACATGTCATGTATTAATGCCAAGGAGCTTTGTGCACACACACACAAAAAAAAACTATACCAGAAAGTCACTGTTAAATCAAAATTCTATGTTGAATCATTGATTATGATGTTGGTGTATACTAGTATTGCCGCACTTAAAGATATACTGCATTTATTATCATGTACCATATCTTCAAGTACAACATATGGAAAAATTAGGCTCGAACCAATAACCATTGAACTATAGTTATGTGAGGTCCATGAATCATCATCAGGTCGGGCGTGTTGCCCGGACCGAGTCCACTCTCTCTCTCCATGCTGCCCTGTCCGCCATCAGCTGCCCCAGATGTTCGGCCCTCACCCCAGCGTCTTCAGCGAGTTGGTCCATGAAAGCAATTCTAAATAGCTTGGAAAGACGGACCTGGCAAAAATTTCCTTCATATATATTTCCTGAGTACCTCTTCCCTTTGGTTGAAATAAAAAATGCTACTGCGCACGCTATATCACAATTTTAAAAACCTCACAGAGTTGGAAGACTGCCTTTTTTAACTTAAAAGTTACTTATTATGCAAGAATGTAGTTACGAGCCAATTCTAAAGCTAACTCTGGCCTTGTAAATTTGGAAGGTTAAACAAATAAATAGTTATCTATAACAGGAACAAAGATTTACTGATTGATATGTTTGTAAACATCACAGAGTTAAAATTTATAAACCTCACAGAGTTGGAACTTATTATACAAAACTTTAGTTACAAGCCAGTTCTAAAGCTAACTCTGGCCTTGTAAATTTGGAAGCTTAAACAAATAAATAGTTATCTATAACAGGAACAAAGATTTACTGATTGATATGTTTGTAAACATGGCTATCAACTGTCTTCCTGTAGACATAAAGCATCGACACAACAACCGCTCAGATAACAATGGTCCGTGTTTGACAAAGTGTCAAAGGTGAACTGACGTTTACAACTGACTGGGTGAGCCTTTCCTATTGCCATGGCTCTGGTATCCTTCAATACCACTCCACAATACCGATTCATCAGCAAATTCCTAAATGCAATACCACATATATCCTGTGTGCAACACTGAATCAGAAAGCAGAGTCTATACATGAATGTGTAATACTAGCAGCGTAATGCCTTTGAATGAGACTATATTTACCAGATTTGGTTTCACATCCTGCTCTTGCCTTATACAGTTCACTTCTACAGACTAAAAACCACAGTGCCTTTTAAATTGTATCAATGAAAGGCCATTTTAACTCATGGGGCAACCAGTGAGGTACATGTAACTGTTTATATTTGCCATTGCTAGCTATTCAAAATGCCAAGAATGATATCTAAAGGGCTGCCAGGAAATATCTTTCCTCGTATCATCTGCTTGGAGTAAGAAATTAATTTTCCTGTGATGCTGTACAAAGTATCAAAGGGTTCTTGACTAAAATCTAGCTTAGGCCACACCAATTTTATTTCTTGGTTAATGGATTTTTCTAGAAAAATAATGAAGCGGGCGGGTGAAAAATTTTGGCACAAAATGGTACGATAGGAGCAATGAAGTCAACACACCAGACTGGTTCAAAATTTAAACAATGAATTTTGAACTTTTAATGATACCACTGCATTGGAAGATGGAATAACTCAGGCTAAACATCAAAGGTCTTCTTTGATAGTTAAAAACATGAGCACCAAAGATTTCCTTCCATAGCTAGAATAACTGTAACAACTAGGAAGAAAAGAACTATTTTCAACTGTTCAGGGCAAAATATGAGCATTTTGCATTTGATTCTGAATTTTTTTTTTTTTTTGCAAATAAGAAAAAAATGAAGTGGGCGAATCCGTTAACCAAGAAATTAAATTGGTGTGGCCTTTACTAGTACAATGTACATGTATTTGTGCACATTTCATGAGTGACAGCAATGTGCAAGTCCTTGAAACTTTTAGTGAGAGACACACACTAGACAAGTACATGTGTCGGTATCGCTTCCATCTCCACCTTCACACCACATTTAACATGGATAATGACAGCCTGTCAGGGTGTGATGGGAACAACATGGCTGACAGGACAGGTCAACAAAAGGTCAAGGTGAACCAACCACTCATGATTCTACCGGTTGATAAAAGACAAAACAAAAGCTTTAAAAAAACACCAAAAAAGTTGTGGTAGTTTTCAGGAAATGATACAATACTTCATTCACCATTTTTACCATATTCACCATAAATGGCCTTTATGAATATTGAAATATATAATAATAGAATAATCTCTTATCTTTTTAAATAGTATGAGAGGGAAAATGTAAATTGGAAATTGCAATCAGTCTAGCTTTTACCAGGCTTCGGAAGTGGCTGGAAAGAGTAGAAATTGGCCCAAAAGACAGACATGCTAGGGGAGTTGGTACGCTAAAGTAAAGTACATGTACATTTTCAAGTGCAGCAAATGTACTCCTTTAGCGGACCAACTCCCCTGGCATATCATCTGTCTATTTGGCCAATTTCTACTCTTTACAGCCACTTCCGAAGCCTGGTAGAGGCTACTGTGATTCCTCAATAAAACAGTTTTAGAAACATGACCTAAGTCATCATCTTTTATGTAGTTTTGACAAATGGCTTTTGCCTCCTGAGAATTAAAATTGTTACAAGTTGGCACAACGTCAACCTGATGAACTAACGAAAACCAGATGGCAACCCATTCCCAATCCTGATCCAAATTACAACAATATGGCAAAGTAGGTGTCCTGTAACAAGAAGTCTAAAACAGCAGATGTGACAAACTGGCATGAAATTTGATTACAGAAACTCTCATCAGAGTTTAGTCTGACAAACGCTTTTATTTGCATTGTTACTCCATTTGGTTCTTTTACACGCTAGTGGAATTGATTAAGTAGGGAACAATCTGTCATAATTGTACTTTACATAATAAAGTTACTGGGGATGTCAGCATTGAATAAAGGGATGTACAACATCTTTTTTCCTGGCAAACAGCTTTCAATTTGCATTGTTACTTCATTAGTTTCTGTTACACGCTATGGAGGGGACAATCTGTCATAATGAACTGTGGCTTATGTAATAAAATTATGACAGTCATGAATGAAATAAACACCAGATGGCTTCCACAAAAATTGCAGTGGGAACTGACTCAGGGCTCCAAATACCACCTGCATATTACTAGTATGCATGCTAGTAGAGATAAAATTGAAGCTGTGCAGGTATACACAATGTAAAATATGTATATTTCTGATGCCTACTGTACCTAACCTGCACCAGTCCATGTATTGGGCTTACATGTATACCAGTATATACATGTACAAGTAGCTATAGGTATATGTGAATTTTATTTGCAGTATTGGCTGTTACTACCTAATTTTTTTACATGTAAACAAAAGAAATAATGGCAATGATTTCTTAACTGCCTTCAGTGTAATCCATATATGTACATGTACTTCCTAAATTCTGAGTGGTGCAGGTAATTTTCAATGTTACGTGCACCATTGCAGGTACTAGTATATAATGTAGAAAAACGTATTTTGAGCCCTGTGACTAGAACTGTTGGACAACCTCTGGCATTTCTCAATATCCTTCAAATGCTTTCTTTTGAGAGAAAATATCACAGGACTTGGAATAATGATTGAGGACTAGATTAAAAAGATTGCATTAAATGTTAGTGCCATTGGTTCTGTTGTGCCTGGCATTTACATGACAGTATGGGCATATGGAAACATTTACAGATAATTGTACTTCTGTGATGCACAGTTATTCTTTCTTGATTAATGTTTACAGGAAGTACAAAAGAAATGGCCTTAGGCTGTCTGTGCAGAATGCTATGCTTTGATCGTGATACAGAATAAATTATGACAATAATGCTGGAACTGTTTGCATATTTCGTAATGTTACCAAATGTTGTATCAAAAAGTCAAAAATATCATTCTATAGGTCTTATGATTATTGAATACAGATATAGATGTTCAGTCCAGAATGTTATACAAAATGGAGAAAATGAAAAAATTGATGAAAATGACATTTCATCTAGGATGAGCCACATTTCAGATTTACATGTATCGTTGTCCAAGGTAAATAATTATAATTTAATAATGTGTGTGTGTGTGTGTGTGTGTGTGTGTGTGTGTGTGTGTGTGTGTGTGTGTGAAAACGTTAGGGTACAAAAACTGCATTTTTTTGTATGCTTTTGATGTACAAATGTATGTCAAAAACGTACATTCAGATCTTATGCTAACTCTCATTAAGGAAACATAATTAAGATCTAAACGTACGTTCTTGACATCATCAAAGCAGGCTGATTTACATACAAGAAAAATTCTATGTACATGTATGCAGTTCTGCGCTCGCGTGCATACACAGTTTTCGCAATGTCTTTGTCCTTAAGGATCTGCTTGGAGAGTCTAACCTCTGGGCTTGACACCTGCCCAGCAGGACAGATTAAGAGGTCAAAAGGTCAGCCAGGGCATGGATACTACATGTTATTTCTCCCCAAACTACCTCCAAACAGGAGACGAAATCCTGACCAGGTGTTAACGAATGTTTTATTGCAAATTCATGCCCGAGGGCTAATTTCAGGAACAAACGAAACATTTCGTATTAAAAAACAGACAATTAGTACACACAGAACTACTGATAACTACTAAGAAACTACTAGTAAAAACTACTGGGTTTGACTTCTTTTTTGAAGACAGAGGAAGACAAAGGATCCCACTTTAAGTTTTTCTGTAATTTGTGGATCTTCGACTGTTATGAGGAGAGTAGTTTTCATTTGTATATGTGTGAAAGTTTGGGTAGGATTTGGAGGCTAGTACGTCAATTAAGAGTTAATTTCCTTCCTTGCTATAGACGGTACAATTCGAGATAAAATGCATTTTGTCTTTCACCGTATTCAACGTACAATGTTTGCTAATTCGTTCATACACTTGGAGCTTCTTATACAAGGAGACCTGTTTCACCTGTGCATGACTTTTGGTACAGAGGAAAGAGAGTCTGAAATAGAGAGTGAACAGTGATGGGTACCACCTGCATCAGAATAGCCTTACATCTATTTTGGGTGTTATCTGTGGTGTAAGGGTCAGAGCCTTGTATCAACATTGCCTGCAGGAAGCTACTGTGCAGCACTGGGGAACTGCCACACATGGGAACTGATGGTTTCCAGATGGAAGAAACTGGTGTTACAGTAGAGTTTTGTTGAATGGATTGAAACTAAGGCTTTGAACAGTGGTCATTTGGTTTTTCTTGTTACATACTTACTGTAGTCTTACGAGTAGAGAGTATAATGTTGTAACAGTGCTAACTGACCATGCTAAATGGTCGTGCGACCTTTTAGTGTAGTGGTTAGCATTGGTGACCGCCAAGCGGACAACTCGGGTTCGATTCCCGGTAGTGACCTTCTCGCCCCTTTCGGTTTTTACAGTGGTTCCCATGTGGGCCCTGTGAGTACTGGCACTGAGGATAAGTGTGGCAGCTCCAGGGATGTCGGACTCGGAAGATTCGAGGACGAATCTTGAAAGAAAAGGGGGAGTAGTGTAACAGTGCTAACTGACTATGCTAAATGGTCGTGCGACCTTTTAGTGTAATGGTTAGCGTTGGTGACCGCCAAGCGGACAACTCGGGTTCGATTCCCGGTTGTGACCTGCTCGCCCCTTTCGGTTTTTACAATGTCCTTGCTGCCACTGTCTCTTGGTGGTTTTCAAAGACAAAGAGCAGATTTTCCAACAATCGAGAAACAAAGTGATGGTAGTTGAAAGTTGAAACAAGAACACAACTTCTAAGTTCTAGTAGCACCACCACAGTTTCATACTGGTGTCTTCTGGCTGCTACCACTTGTTCTAATTTTTCTATGACATCAAAGTTGGAGCTGTTGACTATGAATAGTAGGATTTTTTCGAGAAGGCTGGTTCTACTAGCGGTGTTCTTCTTTTATTAAAAGAAGTACAAAAAATTTGGCATATGGCCTTTTGCAATAGAGGTGAAGTACCAGTATGGTGCTACTGAGTACACATCAGGGCTTGAAATTCATTTTTCGGAATAGGTGCACTGGTGCACTCAATGTAAAAAATTAGGTGCACAAAATATTTTTTGGGTGCAACATATAAAACAAACATAATTACAGATATTAATGCTCCTCTTCTAATCTTGAATCTGAAATGGGAGCTAAATTTCAAAATCTTACGCAAGAACTACAGGTACAACAAAGATTTTTATCATTTTTCTGACGCTTAGATGCCAAGACTATCCTGTATACTATTATTCAATTATGTACAAAAATACCTACAAAAATATTTGGGTGCACTGGTGCACCCACAGAAATAAATTGGATGCACAGCTCCAATTTTGGGTGCGCTAACTTACAGGTGCACATGCACCCAATATTTCCAGCCCTGCACCTTCCCCACTCTGATGTGATCTATGCCTCTCTGACTTTGTTTTCCTCCCAGCTAATGTTTACTCGCACAGCCAGCCTGAACAAACCAGGTAAGGTGAGGGGGAGGGCACTGTTGTATCAGCCTGCTTGTCTAGTAAGGAGAGAACCCTCTCCAAATATTTCCTCCCTGAATTACTGGGTCTGTCCTGCGGCTTTGAACCCTCCTTGCGAGGCATTGTTGAGGTTTCCTTGAAGGTTCAATCACACCTTCTTGACAGTTGTTTAACTTAAGCTCAAGTGTTTTTCTCTTGAAGAAAGAAAAACCTGAATTCACCCAGCATGCACCACTCAGTCATACTTTGTAACTTTGACCTCAATAAGTAAAAAAATTAGGGTCGGCTGGTAGGGATCTTTTTTTTTTAGACTTCGGTGATAAATTTTAATATACAGGGGTCCAACTTGTACAATACAGTTTACCAAAGTAAAATTTCATGAGTACACTTTTATTTTCAATGTCAATGTTAGAAAACCACCTGTATACTCAGATATCAGTTCATGGAGCTAGAAAAGGTTGATCAGCTCGAAAAATTATGTCCCTTATGTCCAGCCCAAAGAAAAGTCTAGGGTCGGCAGGTTTTTCTAGGGTCGGTCGGGAAGCAGGAAACACAACATTTTTTCCCTGGGCCTTCCCTGGAAAAAATGTGACCATGACATTCCTTCCAAAAGAAGCTAAATAGATACACATGAGGTATTTGGGCTCAGGAGAAATGTAATTATGCTTGGAAAGTGCATAATTATTACCTATCTTTGAGATCAAAGAGATGCCGTCTTGCAGTCCAATTTTGGTTCATTCAGGCTAGCCCTAAGGCACAATACAATACACAGTCCTTCAGAGAATCTACATGTACAGTACTGTAAGTATTACTGGACCAGGTACAGTCGTTCACTGCACTAGAAATTCCAGTCCTTTTGTACATCTACCTTTAAACATAGTGATTTGTTAGTGTATATATCACAGACTAGTAATTATTGTGTCTGTCTACATGTAGGCAGATTTATTTTATTGGATGGAGGCTAGAGGGTTGAACCAACGGCAGAAGGATGAACCATTCAGCAAAATAGGATGGTATAAATCACCATGAATGGCCTGTGATAGCCCCTGCTAGCAACAGTCTCCAGAGTTCTTTGTTCCAGATATCTTGGCTTGGCTTCATTAGTCCCAGTAATGATGGTATCAACTGCTGCTGTCACCTCAAGAATGTATGGATTTATCTATCCTTGCTCTTTGATGCCAGCTGCTTCCGCTGGCTTTTCTCAACACGAAAAACAGGAATTTTTTTTTAGGGGTGTTGAGTTTTTTTATTTTTTTAGGGGTGTTGAGTTTTTTAAAAAGTTTTTTAGGGGTGTTGAGTTTTTTTAATAGTTTTTTAGGGGTGTTGAGTTTTTAAAGTTTTTTTTAGAGGTGTTGAGTTTTTTTTAGTTTTTTAGTCGGTGTTGAGTTTTTAAAAGTTTTTTTGGGGTGTTGAGTTTTTTTTTTAAAGTAGTTGATTGATTTGTGTTCCTGCCTTTTATAATTTTTTCATCTCCTTGCAAAAAAAAAATTCTTTTTACATATTTCATATCAATTCAACATACCAGGGTAGTTTGTAATTCAAACAGTGAGTTTAAAACCACTGCATGGATGGATGAACTGGGATAACAACCAGGAAGACAAGGAGCTTTCTTCAACAGTAAATTTACTGTTGGGTACAAGATATGAGCATTTTCTTGTAACGAATCAAGAAAAAATGAAGCAGGCAAATCCGAGAACCAATAAATTGAATTGTTGTGGCCTAAGGACTAAGGACACTGTGACAGTGAAAATAATGGCAACGCCTTTTGTGAGAAACTGAACTTTACGATCAAAGTTGTCCATAAACTTTATGAAGTGGACCAGTCCTGATTATGAGGTATTTGCTCCTCCCCCAAATCAGCTTCAGAGGAAGCAGCTACTGTGTGGGGTGTGAATTGCTGGATTAACTTGCATTAAAGTAAATCCCCGAAGTAACAGATAATCTGGGACATCAGCATTTGTTTGTTTTGGAGACAACCATGCAAGAATACTTTGAAATAGTGATGCATACCGGTTCACTGGACTTGAATCCGGACTTGTAAGAATGTTTAGGTTCAAGTCCAAAAAAACCTAAAAGTCAAGAACTGAGTCCGGACTTATTACCATAAAAGACCATTTCACATACCCCTTTTCTTTCCAAACCACCTAAAACCTTCCGTACATTGCAAAATCTTTGCTGCAAAATGAAGAAAACATTGCCATCAGGCATCGTCAAGTGCTGGCCTCCATGTTATGTGGCCAAAGTTTAACCCAGACAACATTGCAAGGTTGCCAACATGCAATTTTGTATATGTCATGGGTTTAGGTCCGGACTTACAAGTCCAGAACTGAACCTAAACCTCTGGACTTGAATCCGGACCTGAACCTAAAATTGAGTTTAGGTATGCATCACTACTTTGAAATATTAGAGATATTTGTGAGGTATTGAATTCTAGCCCTGGAGAGGAATAGTAATTTGTTTGCTCTACTAATGTTTTGACCAGATGAACAGCAAGATTGCTGATGATAGAATTTATCTTCAAGCAGATCTTTTGGTGGCTGCATGGAGGTAGAAATACAACCTCCTTTAAACCTCCTTGATCAGATTAGCAAGACAGTATCAAATTGGCTATGTAGTATCCAATATGCCACCTAAAGTTTGGCTGGCATAAAATACATATATGTATACCAGTACAAGAAGAAAGCCCCATAAAGATGTCTAAAATCTCTCAAAAATAAGCTAAAAGCTAAACTTCTGTTTGGAAAGTCATCTTCAATACACACTGCAGAAATAAGCACAGTAGCGTTTGTAGTCCAGTGGTTAGCGACCCTATCTCTGGAGCAAGAAGCAGGATTGCTAACGTAGCTTTTAAGAAAAAAGGTAAAATTAACAAATTTTAGCACGAACTGATTTGGATATCAGATATCAAATGAAATTCTGGCTAAAAAGCCCTCAAGCATTTCTGGCTTGCACATTGACACAGTTGCATAAAACAAATCTACATGTACTGTCAACCTATATTGATATGCAAAATGAAAGAGGCTGGAAACCATCACTTCAGCTCTATCCTTTCTTAATTCCATGCTTCACTTAATCACTTTTTATAAGATAACAATGACAAAATACCAGTTCAACCACACCACATTAACTTCTGGTCCGATTATTGAAGCGAGAATGAACGGGTGCTATCTTGTGTCACTGAGGATTCCCAGTCAGGCTACACCAAACAAATATCTCGTTTCTCAGACATGCCAAAACAAACACGCGAAAAGATAACAATCTCAAAACTTTCTGTCAAATATAGTGCACAAACCTAAATACTGAAGTAGCAGTTATCATGTTTCTTGGATAATATGACAGCCTAGCAGTAAGCTAAAAATCAGCACTCATAATTTTTCTCTTGCCTTTACAGGCCACACCGGCTTTAATTTCATGGATGACATGCATCCTCTGAAGACCTCCAAACTAGTGCGCGCGGACGAATAAAAAAAATCCGGCCAAGACTAAAATGCTACTAAACCACAGGAATACAATGCTGGTATTGTGAATTTGTAGCCTTTGTGGAATTTATCATGGAGTTAAAATCAACCTCCTTGAATTTATGAATCAGCACTGTACGTGTGTACAGATTTCTTGAGTCGTGGAGCGCCGGTAGCCTGGGTGCCCGGCTCCGTATTGTCACCAACTACCATGGAGTACCCAGACCTAGAGCCAGGCTAGAGCCTCAAAAGGCCGTGATATTTTTTCTTTCTTTTTTTTCTGTTGAGAACAGGCGAAAATCAATGCACGCGCGGATGTCATCCATAAAATTAAGTCGGTGTGGCCTTATGTTGTCATGCAGAGAACATCAATAAAGAAGCATGCTAGCCTATGCTGTGAAGTTACATGTGCTCTAATCTAACATCCAATAACAGTAAAGGAAACCACAATGTCCATACAACCTTTATGACACTGAAGGCAATGAGTGAGAGGTTTTTTTTCTTTTCTATAGCACAGAGATAGGTCCTTCCATGAAATACTGTACCTTTCAGTTGTTGATGAAACAATAGGGACAAGTGCATGTAAATTGTTAGAAATAAGTTGTATAAGCTGTATCATAATGGCATTTGAAAGAGTTAAATGTGTGCTTTTTGAAAAAAAAATGTAGCCTGGGTACCAGACTGTTTCCACTGGGCCTACACAGGCCAGCTCCTGGGCTCCAGCTCTGGGCCTAGTGTGTGCTATATGGGTCTAGTATCCAGGCTACTGGCACTTTTTTTATGGTACATCATGTGAATTTTTTTGAGACATCAAACTTTTTTTCATCTTTTGATCTATCAACAGATCTCACAAAGCTTCTTCAGAAGTTGAGAAAACTGTACAACATCAGTTAGAATGGATTTTTAGCAACCAAAAAAAAAAAGAAAACGTATCAAATATGACAATGAAGTTATCAGATTGGAATTTGCCTCCTCCAAATGCATAAAATAGCCTTTCACAGGGTTTAGCATTTTAGAATTTCCAGGTGAAGAATGCCCCTGTACCTCTAGATCACTTGTGCACTTTGGTAAGGAACGTTGCCATGAGCTTATGATACCAGAAAGAATTCTTAGCAAAAAAAAAAAAAAAAAACATTTCAAATATGACGATGAAGTTATCAGATTGAAATTTGCCTCCTCCAAATGCATAAAATAGCATTTCACAGGGTTTAGCATTTTAGAATTTCCAGGTGAGGTATGACCCTGGACCTCTAGATCACTTGTGCACTTTGACAAGGAATGTTCTCCAAACCTAGAGTAGAATATCTGTGGTGTTTTGCATGCCTGGAGGTCAAGTGTCCACCTGATCCCACCCTTACCAGGGAGGGTTGAAGGAAAACAACACTGCAGGCATGTGTACACAGATGGCACAATGGGGTGTGAAGGAACAACTCAAACAGAGGGGGAGGGATTGTCATGGTATTTAACACCAGGGTGCTACTGATAGCCATTTCCCAGTTTAGGGCTAGAAATTCATTTTTGGGAATAGGTGCACTGGTGCACCCAACCTAAAAAATTAGGTGCACAAAATTTTTTGGGGTGCACCATATAACATAATAACAGATCTTAATGCTCTTCTTCTGAGCTTGAATCTGAAATGGGAGCTAACTTCAAAATTTTACACAAGAACTACAAAAAAGATTTTATCATTTTTCTTACACTTAGATGCCAAGAATATCCTGCATACTATTATTTGATACATACAAAAATACCTACAAAAATATTTGGGTGTACCAGTGCACCCACAGAAAATAATTGACTTTTTTGGGTGCACAGCTCCAATTTTGGGTGCACTAAGGTGCAAATGCACCCAGTATTTCGAGCCCTGCAGTTTAGACAAGATCTTGAGGATACATGTATCTTCTTTGACTCCTTGAAGGAATCTGGGTTTAATCTTCCTAGCTTCTGACCTTCATGTACTAGCAACTCTCTAAGACTTGCCAGGCATAAAAACCTGCCCTTGTAATTGTTTGTTATTAAATTTTATTCCTTAATATCCTGACAATAAAGATAAGTTTATTGTGAATTCCTGCCCGAAGGCAGTATTTACAAATAACAAAAAAAGAACATTGAAACAGGGTACGTAATAATACAAGGTAATTGTCTAAAACTATAGCTATCATAATGTGTCTGATATGGTTTGACTTCTCTTTTTTAAAAAGGATTGTCTGCATTGGCAGTACTGGGCAACCTGACTTGTTTTTTGACCCAAATGCCTTATGTATATTACCATCAATAGACAATACCTTGGATTACCAAGTACTTCACACCTCCTAATGCCCTAATGGCTTTGTCCTAGCTCAAAGTAAGGACTAATAAAATGGTAAAATGATTTATTTTAGAAGTTTAGATATAGCTTTTACAGGGAGTCACAAAGCCAAGTTTATTGATACAATGTATGGCAAATAACTTAATAACTATAAACTATTTCTACTAGTGTACTAATCAACTTCAATACATGTAACGTTATATGTGTTATAATGGAATACTACATTTCACATTGCTGTGACAAGGTTTCTCTTTTGTATACTATAGCATTATGCACATATATTGACCTAGATAAACAGATACAGGGCATGATAACAGCATGTTGAAAATTTTTCTACTTTTCTCCCACGTAGCGTTATTTTATTCTTACATGATATCATTAGTTTTTTCCTTTCTTTGTTATACATAGTAGGGACATATCACAGGTAGCACTGGGTAACCAAACTTCTCTCCAGGGATGTCCAACTTGCCACCATGGCTGGGGTGGTTGTCCCTAGACTCCATAGCATGCCAAAAACTGGGGGGTTTGGGGCGTCTTCAGGGTCTTTGGGAGCTTTTGTGTGCTATTTTCTGATTGCATATAGACAACATAGCCAGCCTGGTTGAATTACCCCCGTTTTTTTAGAACTGGGCTAATCAGAAAACAGCCGAAGACCACCAAACCCCCAGTTCTATAAGCCTGCTACGGAGGCTAGCTAGGTTGTCCCCATACCTGGGATGCCTGGTGCCTGGTAGAACAGACCCTTTGTTTACCGGGTATTGTTTGTCGATTAATAAATCAGCGAGGGTCAACCTGAGCAAGCCGACCCCGTGATGTCACCCGTTTGACCCCGCCCGCCATTATAAACATCCTCTGTAATTACGTACGCCCCTGCGTCACCTACGGTCATTTGTTATCCCTTATATTTCCCAGAAGTTTTGGGCATACTAGTACTCACTCACGTACTCATTCACAATCCAGGATTTGATATACTGGTATAGTTATATGCCGAAAAGGTCACAACCAAAAAGGTATATTTTTCACACAAAGTTACTCAAACACCTGCTAAAAATGCCTACAAGCAACAAGGAACCTCCTTGCTACCTGTAAAAGCTAGAAACTCCACCAAAAGCACATTTTTGTCCTATAGTCTTTTTAAATATGCTTCTTGTTATATAGCAGATGTAATTTTTCTGGTGTTTTGAAATTCAGCGAACAGGATATTCTCAGATTATTATCAGATTATAAGCTGCACTGAAGATATGACCTGCAACAAGTGCAAGCCTTGAAGGGCTAAAATTTTCCAGTCAAAATACTTTTCCTGCATACCTGCATCAGTGACATATTGAAAATTACCTGCACCACAAAATTGGAGAACTTAGGAAGTATGGGTCATACTAAATTTGTTAAAAAACAATTGCTATCATTTTGATATTGTACATAAGCACACAATATATACCTGCACAGCCCCAATTTTACCTGTGCCTAACCTACATATGCAGGTGGTACGGTATTTCCAGCCCTAGCTTCATTTACAAACTACTAGTAGTAAGTAAGATATCATGCTGCAACGACATTACCCTACAGTATGGGACAATATTGTCTAATATCCTCAGGGGTTGGGATAACAGGCTTATGTCCCAGTGAACAGCTGCCCAATTTTCTCCATTTGTGAGGGATTTGGTCACAGTAACATTACCCTAGGTAGTCCCCGGAGCCTGGGGGAATTCCTGGCAAGGTTTGTCTGGCTCAAACACCTGTGGTGCAGGCAACGTGTTTGAAGTAGAGGTTGTATATGTGTAGCATTTTGGGGGGCAACCAGATTTTTGTTTTGAGGCTACAAAGTTGGATTAATTTGTAACGCAAAACTACCAAAGTTTGTCAATAATTTTTAAAATGTTTGGACACCATGTCTTACAATCATTCTCAATTTCTGTAAAAAAAGTGACATCACAATGCACTTTTCAAAAGTAGGCACTTCTTTTTTTCCTATACCAGTATACATGATGCGTACACAAATCTGGATGTGATTTTTTTGTGAGATGAGATGATCATGATATCATACAACTACTTAGTTTGAGAAGTTGACCTGACTGAAAGTTCTAGAGTTAGACAACTTTTTTTCCTGAATAGTTTCATCAGGTTGGTAAGACACTGAGTAAAGAGACTCACTTACACAACCAAGACGGTCACTGAAATGTCGGCTGAATAAAAGACTTGGTTGTGTAAAAAGAGTCTCTTTACTTAGACGACTTTTTCTTTGCACAAGTTTACAAAATTCGCAAGCATGGCTAGAAAAGTACATAATCACTGACCAAGGTGATGCCTTCATGACCAGCCATTCCCAGACTCTACATAAGATGCGTGGCTCATCCCTACCCAATCCTGTATCACTGACTTGTCTCACGCCCCTCCCCTATAAGTACCCGTTACCTGATCTCCTTTGTTACCGACATTGTTTGGCCAGGAATTCTGCTTAATGCAAAACTGGTGCCTGTCGTGACACAACAAGGCCAGACACTCCACCTATTCAGTCAGCATGCCTGCGTCTTTTAGGGATAAACCGCTAAATTATCGCTATATTTTTCCTTCCGAAGGAAAAATCTGGTCCCAATTTGCAGAGGAAATATCGCGCGGACGGCGTGCATGTTTGCAAAGTTGATTCTGGGAGAGTCTGGGAGAGGTTGTGTTGATTCTGGCGTGGGTCACGGCTTGCAGAACATTTTGCCAGACTGCCTGTGATTGTCATGGTGCTTTGAACCGACTTCATTTGGGGTCAGACTGGCTTTTTGAATACCAGGCAAAGCAGGGGATCATCCTATTTATTAAAGCTGGCAGAAAACATTTATAAATGCGGCCCAGCCCACATAGCAGTCTGCTGCTGAAGTGTTGTAGGGCTTTTCTGTTCAGTTTTAACCTTCACCTTGCTAAGGTAGCCCTTTGGTACCACATCTCTATCAATTATTGGGGTAGGCAGCAGGGAAAAAGTTAAAACATGAGAGTTCTATCTATGACAACTAACGTCACAACCCAGATTTAGTGTGTCACATTTAACTTTCTCTCTGGCAAGATTTTTGCATTGTACTTCAACTGTGCAAAATGGGATGGATTGCTAGAGTTCCTTTACATCAAATTTCAGCTAAAAATTGAGGTATAAACATTTTAAATCCAGGACTTTAAGGTCCTTACAGCTAAGAAAATGGAGGTTTGAATTATCAGACACTGGGTACTTTTGCATTTCATTAAATCTACAGTATTAACTACTAGTATAATATATAAACAGCTCAATGGTTTGATAAATGGTGGTATGAACAGGTATGCAGGAAATGCACCTTTGTTTACTCAGTACAGTGTACACAATGTTATCATACAACAGGCCCTTTCTTTTTTCAATAGTTCACAAATTATTTATAAGTGTGCGGCCTTCAGATCTACATGTAGCCATGTGTCTGTGGGGAACAGAACTTCTGAAGGCTTTACTAAAGTGTACACAATAACGGGCCATTTCAAATTGGTTACTAGTATTATAAAGGGGCCTGTATGCCCTTTTTTTCGTAAGGCGACTATTATCAGGCCTTTTTAGTCTTCGTACTCCGTAGGTAACCTCCACCCAAAAAATCAATGTAATTCGTAATAGAACATTAACTGCAAAGCATAAAGTCATAATCAGCTCTCTGAGACTTTAACGTAATTTGTAATAGGCAGTGAAAATTTTGCGTAATTTGTAATCACGACCCCCCCCCATGCAGACCCTCTTGTAACGATGGGGGGGGGGGAGATGCACAATTAAGGGAAGGGCTGTTGGAGAGTCAATACTTTAAAAATTAAAAGCTATTTTCAAATTCACAATTCAGAGTCTGTCAGCTGTACTTTACCTTAAAGCAACTGATAGAAACTGAAACATTTCTATAAATAGTATGGAAAGAAGCTGATATAGATAGTATCTAAGATGTAATTTATGTCAAACTTTATGTGCGCTCCAACTCTTAATAGCCTGGGTGCCAGCCGCCTGGCCACCCAGTGACATTAGGAGCCGGCAGCCGAAACTACAGAGGATGGCACCAGGCAGGGTTCCAGGCTAAAGAATATGCCAGATGTTTGTTTGTAAACCACCTTTAAAGGTGTAACACACCAGTTTCGTACATGTAAGTACAAGCTGCGTAAGACCGGACTGTAAGGTTTGAACCACTCACACCAGGAAGGTCCCCTACTCTTTTCGATAAGTGCGATGGGTTCTTTAACATGTGTGGGGTGTGGCTCTCCCCAAATACGGGACTCCATTTAACGTCCTATCCAAGGGACGTCCCTAACCGAAGCTATATGTAGGTACTCATTTACACCTGAGTAAAGTGAGGAAAGTCGTGTTAAGTGCCTTTCCCAAGGGCACAAGATCGGTTGCTTCGGGCAGGATTCGAACCTGGGACCTCTTGGGTCTGAGACGAACACTCTACCGTTACGCCACACGACCCCACTTGATGATGATGTACTGAGATAAGATACATGATAATGATGACTGTACAAAGTAGATCTTAAACACTGACCTTGATGCCGTCGCGTTCTCTGGTCAGGACCATGTCAGTGCCATCCAGCAGGCAAATCTGCACCTGGATGTCCTTGTCTCCTCCGAGGCATCCGCAAAGATCCATCTCCAATCCTAGTACTAGTACACCTGGGGCCAGGCGTTACGTCCTCTCTGTGTACACCAAACTCGAATCCTCCACAGCAAAGTGTCCTCCCTTCATCTAAACCACCAACTCTCAACCACCACTGGAGTTGTCTTCACTAAAAATTATGGTTGGAGTACCACGTTGTTCTTCTGCATTCAGTAGTCTAAACCAGCCACAAGTGTCTGTTGAACACCACGTAAGGCACGTAGAAAGTCCAGCTTTCAATGATGCATAGCTTGAGTAGAAATACTATCTTCCTGTGACTATCTTCGTTCGAAAAGTAGTGTTGTTGACTAAAGCTTATAATTTTTCAGAACATCCAAGCCTTGAAAAAAAATCATACAGTTACTATGCTAAGAAAATGTCACAGGAACGTATTGGCCCGGGTTTGGGTGTAGCATACAGAAAGTGTACGTTGTTTCTTTCGCTTGCTCCCTCACTCAACTCGCCGGCAGCCTGCCAGGTTTGGAAACGGTCCCAAAAGCAGCTCGCATCGTGAATGTGATGTTGTCACTAGCAGCAACGATACGATCGCGGCGACAATTTGCAGCTTGTCGAGGAAGCTTGGAAGCCAGCAGGGGGACCACACCAACCAACCGGCCGGGGCCTACCAGCATTCCGCCCCGCCAAATAGACACATGCCGGGGTCCACACACAGAGTAGATGTCAGCAGGGAGCGAAACACAAACACGAATGACACCCAATATTGCGAGGTAAACCGGCTGGGAGGAGGTCAGGCCTAGCGTAACCTGGCGGTACGTTTGGGAAATCGACAACTTTCAATCAGCTTATTAGCTTTGGGCGAGTCCACTTGTTTTTAAACAACAATGCTCATATCCCTTTCCAAGCCAATCCTAGAAAATCTATAAATTTGTAAAGAATAAAATATTGAATGATTTTTTTAAAGATATATGGCCGAGAAATTAAAATTAATCATTTTTAGGAATGTTATTTGGGATTTATATTTAACACCCCTAATTTTTAGTGGTCTAGTCAGGTAAGGGTAAGAAAGTGTCACCGCGCATGCCTTTTGGGTCCAATATCCGGGGTCTTTCTCTTCGACTCGAATCTGCTCAAAATGGTGGGTTTTGATCCTCAGAGTTGGGATATCTTAGGAATCGTCTTGCATCCGCCACTTTTGCGAACTTTTTGTCGCCATCTCAAGCTCTCTGATGACAGATAACAACATGAGCTATCTCACCACCGTGTTATTTTGTCACCATTCATCTATTTCTGCCGAAAAATGAGTCATATTTGTGGTGAAGGACCCACAAAATTTGTGCCTACGTCTTTTTCGCACGTTTTTTCTACCTTCTCGTTTATTTCATGCCTTTTGCTTTCGCAATTCGGATATATTTTGTGTAGTGGGAAGTACCTAAGTGTGTTACTTATTCATGAAACGTTGGAAACCACACGTGGGGTTACATGTACTAGTAGCTTCAAAGACAGACGCAGAACTAAACTTTGTTTCCTTACCGCCCCCCTCCCCTATTATTTCCTACCATATCTACGTGTAGGCGGACGAACAAGCTGCCCTGAAGAAGAAGCGTACCTTCAGGAAGTACACCTACCGAGGTGTGGACCTGGACCAGCTTCTGGACATGTCCAGGTAGGTACTGTAGTACAAGACTGAAGAAGCCAGGTCTTGATCGAAGAAAATTATGTTGTCATATGTAGTGATGCATACCTAAACCCAATTTTAGGTTCAGGTCCGGATTGAAGTCCAGAGGTTTAGGTTCAGTTCCGGACTTGTAAGTCTGGACCTAACCCATGGCATATACAAAATTGCATATGTTGGCAACCTTGCAATGTTGTCTGGGTGAAACTTTGGCCACATAACATGGAGGCCGGTACTTGACGATGCCCGATGGCAATGTTTTCTTCATTTTGCAGCAAAGATTTTGCAATCTACGGAAGGTTTTAGGTGGTTTGGAAAGAAAAGGGGTATGTGAAAGGGTCTTTAATGGTAATAAGTCCGGACTCGGTTCTTGACTTTTAGGTTTTTTTTGGACTTGAACCTAAACATTCTTACAAGTCCGGATCCAAGTCCAGTGAACCGGTATGCATCACTAGTCATATGATATACTACATCCCGGAATAAATACGTAGTTGCCATGTGTTCATATACTTTATTTCAGCTATGCTAAGGGACATACAAACAACCATAAAGAGAGACATCCTTCTTTGATTCAAATATGTCAAATAAAACATTTCACTTCTGGTGTGTACATGTACGTGTCTTAACAGTTTTCATAATATTAAAAAGAAATTTATGCATGATGTGATGCTGTCATGTTTAGGTCTAGCTTTGGCTGTCAGTGTTCAAAATACCTGTCTGTAATATAGATTTTCAAGATTGCAGAAGAAAAATTTATACAATCTGCAATTTTGCAGAAGGAAAAATAGGCCTGGCGTCAGAATCCAGATTTCAATTTGGTTTTCAATTTAGCAATCTAGAACTCCTGTTCTGAAATAACAGACATCAACAAATGAGGTCATTGGCCAGGTTAGAGGTCAGTGTTTGGAATGGAAGAAGAGGAAATTTAGCTTAAACAATGTTTTCCTTGGTAAACATAAAAAAATGTTTTGTTTTCCCTGTCCTGTCACACCTCAGTGAGCAGCTGATGGAGATGATGAAGGCGCGCCCCCGCCGGCGGTTCTCCCGCGGCCTGAAGAGGAAACATCTCGCTCTCATCAAGAAGCTGCGCAAGGCCAAGAAGGAGTGCCCCGCCCTGGAGAAACCCGAGGTGGTGAAGACGCACCTGAGGAACACTGTCATCGTTCCCGAGATGATCGGCAGCATCGTGGCCGTCTACAACGGCAAGACCTTCAACCAGGTGGAAGTTAAGGTGAGAGAAAGATAAAAGTACTGTAATTCCAGATTTTTTCCACTGTACTTTTGTGTCCACTATTTTCACGGTCACTTCTGTACCATGAACTTATCATTACAGCTAACAAATAATGTCTTTCACCCTTTCACAAGTTCCGTGAGACGGTGAGCACCTCCATTTTTCTCAGACCGTGAAATTTGTTTCTGTGAACACAAAATGAATTAAAGTATTTCGTTGAATTAGAAAAAAGGAAGTTTTCAGGACAGAAAGTCCTGCCAAGGAAGTGAAGATTGGGATTAAGTTATGGTGTTGAAAGTGGCATGCTCCCCCAGGTAAATTTTAGAGTCTTCGCCCTCTGAAACACTATTTCCTGCATTTTGAGGTGTAAATGTTCCTAGTAAGCGTAGTCTTACGACACCTCTTTCCAGATGCTTACAGGCCAATTTCTGTCCCCCAAATATGACAAATTTTGATACGGTCATGAGCCAAATTTGGAAGACTGGTCCATAGCTATGATGAAAGTGCAGGGGTCCTGAAATCAGCTGGTGTGTGAGCTGAGCCCCCCTGGCGACCCCTGACCCCACAGCTGCATGTGGCGGCACATGGGGCAGGGAGCCAGCTGGGGTGATCCTGCATGGGTCTGAGCAAATCAACTGTGAACACCGAGGCATTTAAACAGCTCTGGAGCAAATCAACACTTAGTTTTAGGCATTTAACAAGTAAAATCTTACTTTTATACCCCCAGGCTTTTTATTGTATATTTTTATATAGGGTTTTAAACAAAGAATTTATCGAGACCGAACACCCCTCTGTGTGAGGGGTCATATACGTGGACCAGACCGAGAATAGCTTAAACACGCCACAGGTCAACGGTCGCGACCACTTTCACGCTCAAAGGGGTGTTTTGGGGCCACCAAGAGGCATCATTTTCACACCCGAAAACACATATACAATAAAAACGTAAGAACGTGCATCATCTGCAGCCCAATAGCAAACCATATACCGAGTCTCAAAAGAATCCGTCCACGCAAACGCGAGAAACAGCTGCGAACATGAAAATCTCAATCTCTTACAAAGCCCTTCTGCGGAAGGATGTCTCCTTCCCCGTAGGCAACAATTACAGCTCAGATGTAAACACCAGTGCTTCAGTTTGGCGGTCAGAAAGGTTACACTGAGAGTGTGTTTTTTTTTGCATTTCAAGTTTTTATGTTAGGCAGCTTAGGCGAAAACTTGATGCAAGGTGTGCAAAAAAACATGCCAGAGTAGAACACTGCTAGCTTCAAACATGAACAACTTTGTTAGGCAGTAGAATGTAGTAAGCCAGAAGACCAGTTCGATTGAGAAATTGTTTGGTATGTGTATAACAGTGTATTGGTATATTCAATAATAATTGCTTGGGTGTCAACATAATATGCTGTCAGTGCAGTTGAATTTGATGCGTGTACATGTTAAACATATAACCCAGTTACTGAGATGTTTGTGTTTTTATTGTTGTTTACAGCCTGAGATGATTGGGCACTACCTGGGGGAGTTCTCCATCACATACAAGCCGGTGAAGCACGGCAGACCTGGTATCGGTGCCACCCACTCCTCACGGTTCATCCCGCTCAAGTAGACACCATGGGGCCATAGCATAGTTACCAACAATAAAAACTGAAAATATCACACACTTGCTACTTCTTCTGTCTTCTCTGGGTTTGTTTTGTTTTGCTGTAAGGCCATGTTGATTTGATTATATGGATGACATCCGCGCGCGAATGAATTTTAGTCCATTTCCAAAAAAAGTTCTCAACCATATTGTAAATCGTACTAAAGAGTTGCAAATTGAGCAAATATATACCGTAACTTGTAAAAAATTTTTGAAAACGATACCAATATCGTAGTAGGCAAAATCAAATGAAAAAGACGAAAATGTAAAGAAATGAATTTGAAGAGTAGATTATTCGCATACCACATTGTGCCATTTGTTCAACCTTAATGACCACGTAGATTTCATAATGAAAGCAACTTTTTTTATTCGCACACTTGCATCAGTTTTGGGGTTCCCAGAGGATGTCATCCATATAATCAAATCAATAACTGATAAACTACCTTAGGCATAACATGTAAACATGCTGAAGGTGTGGCTCTCCTCAAACCACATCACATGTGCACAGGATGTCCCCAACAGAAACTTGTTTTTAAAAGAGCATTATGTACAGGCATTTATGATCATGACTTGCAATGTCGTTCGTCAGCAAACTGATAGGGGGCTCTTCAAAATGGTCATAGTACAGATGGAGGTGTGTAGAAATGTTGTAGAGTGTTGGGTTTGGGTATGTCTGCTTGTACTCTAGTTAGCACATTAACCCTATCTAGACCGGGCTTTTTTGGGCTTGGTGGGACGGGGGGGCTCATTCGGCCCCCCCCTCAGAACTCGAGAACGGTATATCGTAGGACCACCAAATTTTCAGAGGATGATGTACTAGTAAAAATTTATCATACGTACAATTTTTATGTCGTTTTATTGGCCAAAACCGTCTAGATAGGTTATTCCCTGAAAACTAAACAGTATACGACATAACTTTACCAAAAGTGTTTATGACAGAATATTAGGGTGTACTAAGTCTTATGTTGCCCATAGCATAAAATCCTGGGAAAGGACAGTAGGAAACAAGCTGATGCAATGAGACAACGTTTTATTGCTTGTATGAAGCAAATATAAATTCCACAAGTAGAAAGTTACTTTCATACATGGAATAAGTTCCACAGATAAGTGAGACAGGCCAAACCGATATCATTTCTTTAAAGAAAAATATTACACTGGAAGATGAACATTCTCCTTACAATTTAAGGGCCAAGGAAAGAAGTCTTCAAAAACTCTTGGTGTATATGCTAGTATGTAGAGAGCAACTTTTTCTCAGGAGGATGCAACAAAAACAGATAACAAAAAAAGATAACTTGAAAATGATAAAAGTATGAATCTTAAAAATTACATGTATGTCAAAGTTCTGTGCTCGAAACTTAGTGAAAAGAAAATGTCCCTCCTACACTAAAAACTAGAAATGAAACAGTATGTACATGTGGTAGTCTTCTTTGGAAGCTGTAAAATGCATATTGTCTACACTTCATCATTACACTGCAGATGAAATCCAAGCAGCTATTTGTGCCAGAGCAAATATCTTTGGTACCATATACAGTTAACCTCTACAAGAGCAAATATACCACACTACAAGTTAATCCCATTAAAAACCACACCATCTTAATTTTATGGATGACATCCATGCGCGCATTGATTTTTGCCTGTTCTCGAAAAAAAAAAAGGTTCTCCAAGGCTCTGGCCTGGGTACTCCATGGTAGTTAGCGACAATACGGAGTCGGGCACCGAAGCTCAAAGCTACCGAAGCTCAAAGACTCAAGAACCGCAAAAAGCTAGCATGTGCCAGCTTGTCGTATACGTCGCTATATATGTACTGATGCAAATTCACAATACCAGCTTTGTATTCCTGTGGTTAGGCATTTTTATTTTTGGCCAGAATTTGTTTTTATTCGCCCGCGCGCACTAGTTTGGGGGTCTTCAGAGGATGTCATCCATAAAATTAAGTCAGTGTGGCGGCCTAATCATAGTGAAGGGCTGATTGCCCAGACTAAAACCTTTCTACTTCAGCAAGGGTCAGTATCTATCAAAATGTTCTGTAAGCTAAAGGATACTGCTGTAGTACTTATCATAATATCTAAACAAATTCTAACCTATTCTTCATTTGTATAAAGTTTACAAAACTAGTCCTAACCTTATCCATTAAACCTGCAAACCCACCACATACTGGTACCTGGTACATAACACTATCATCATGATAATAAAATGTTATGTAGCATACTTAAGTATAAAAAATTGTAGGCTTATAGCCCTCAATGTTATACAAATCCCACCTTAAATGATGCCTTCATTTAATCAAAGAAAAAGAAAATAAAAGCAATTTTGACACAACTTGTGCCATGAAATACAAATTTGTGACTGAATCACTAAAAGAGGACTAAAAGCAACATATTGTACCATAAGGCCACACCAATTTAATTTGTTGGTTCTCGGATTCTCCTCTTCGTTTTTTTCTGATTTGCAAAAAAAAAAAATTTGATTCTGGTCCTGAATCAACTGAAAAATGCTCATGTTTTGCCCCCAACAGTTGAGGAAAGTCCTTTTCTTCCTAGTTGTTACAGTTTTCCCATTTATCATTGCAGTGATTTGATTAAAAGGGCAAACTTCAATGTTTAAATTTTAACCCAGCCTTTTGTGTTGACTTCATGGCTTATTTTGTAGCATTTAAGCCTATAATAGGATGCCTAGACCTGTTTTTATTTTTATTTTTTTTTCGCCCTGTCGCTTCATATTTTTTCTGAAAAAATCCGAGAACCAACAAATTAAATTGGTGTGGCCTAAGTAGGTAAAAAGGTACGATCATGATCCATGTCATTTATATGCAGTGCCTCAACACGTCTTGTTGGTAATCTGCCCTGGTGTGTCATATATTTGCATATTGAATTTCATGATTTGCATATTTGTGACTCTTCCAGTGACACCACAACACTAGGCTTGTGGGTGGATGCCTTCCATCTCAATGGCGACATTCCCCTGATCTGCCTCGGCCTGGGTTTCATCCTCCTCTCTTAACACATCGTCTGGAGCGGCGCGTGCGGCCCTGTGGAACACACAAAAAGTATGAGACTGTCAATGAGGGTCTGCATGGCTTTTTCCATGAGGTGTAAGAAGTCTTTATTCACCAGAAATCGTAGCATTACCACTTGCACTGCACTACAGAAAGCTGGTGTGTTACGCCAAAGGGTTGTTATACTGACTATACAGGATACAGAAGCTGGTGTGTTACGCCTAGTCTCTACCAGACTAACTACGCTGGCTATAGAGAATAATTGCCAGGAGAGGGAGGCCGCCTTGTAGGTTTGACTGGTCTTGCAGTTCGGAGATAAAGAAACTACCTCTCCGCGGCCGGACTCCCTTGACCAATTTTACTCTCTTTTTTGCCGAATTCTATGATCTGTATTCCCAGAGAAATGCCTGGTGGAGGCTATGTTATGCCGAAGGGCTGTTATACCGGCTATGCAGATTCAGATACAGGAACATCTCCCCCCCTCTCTCTCTCTTTTTCAGTCACCTCTAACTCCACAACACTTCTAGCAGCCCTTCCATTGGCCAGGCCCCTAGCAGCTTAATGTCCAACAACCCTGTATGTCAGGAGAATTCCCTAAATCCTGTAGGTTGATTGATGCATATTATGAGCTAAGGCCACACCAATTTAATTTCTTGGTTAACGGATTTTTCTAGAAAAATAATGGAGTGGGCGGGCGAAATAAAAAATAAAAACAGGCCTAGGCATCCTATCATGGCCCAAAATGGTTACGATAGGAGACATGAAGTCAACACACCAGGCTGGTTCAAAATTTAAACAATGAATTTTGAACTTTTAATGATACCACTGTATTGAAATATGGGATGACTGTAACAAGTAGCAAGAAAAGGACTGTTTTCAACTGTTCAGGACAAAATATGAGCAATTTGCAGTTGATTTTGAATTTTTATTTTTATTTGCAAATCAGAAAAAAATGAAGCGGCGAATCTGTTAACCAAGAAATTAAATTGGTGTGGCCTAACATTGACCAATCAGAGACAGTGTAACACGGCTGACGTACCTGGCAGTGCGGCGGCGCGGGGAGGCCACCGGCTTCTTGCGGGACTTCTGGAAGCGGGAAAGTCCCCTGGAGTCAGTCCGTCTGCGGTATGCCTACAGAACGAATAATTAGACAATACCTCCGATGAGAAACTGGCATAACGTAGGCATTAAGAAGTGTCCCGTTATGTTACTGGAAAGCTAGTCTTTCCCTGACCACGACAAAGCGTAATAAGTAATGTAGAAATTTGATCCCCATGTACCTCTGTGTTGGAATAAAGTTTAAAATCATACAACTAATACTAACACACAGATGAACTAAATGATAGTTGTGAATATTACAAAATGCTGGAATATTATGATAACTGGCAATACATGGAATTGTACATAAGGTTTGAGGCATAAACTAAATAAATTTGTCATCATACCTACAGCATCTACATCATGTATACTTTGTGTAGTACCATAAAACAATAATATTATTATCATTCATTCAGTCCCATTTTTTAGCTAAGTTCTTACGTCATAGTTCTCGTAGATGGCGTCATCCGTTGGTGGCCCATTCTTGGCGGCTGGCATGAGCTGGGAATGTTCCTTGGGACTACTGGGGCTGTCATCTGTAGGAAAAAAGTGCAAGATATGGACTTAAGCATCGAAAACCAATTCACCATAACCACTACTTAACCCACACTGCAACATTGTCCCTACAGCTGCTACAATCTTTACAGTACCTGTAAAAGTGTTGGCCCAATTTTCCCCATGCGGTATGATAGTGTGCTGTACTAAGAGGCATTCAGGAGGCAGGTAGACAGCAAATCCAGGAAAATACACTGTAATTTCTTAGCCTGGGTACCATCCAGATTTTGTTCCGCTATAAAAAATCATTGAAAGTCAATATACATTTATTAATAATTCCCCGACTTTCTTTTTTCTGCATTGGCAGCCATCATAAACATATAGTTTTATTTTATCTTATTTTATGAAGATTTACCACATTTGTGGAAGGATTGACCTAACAGGTGACTATCACCTCTTCAAGATGCCAAACCTGAGACCTGATTGTATGTAAGGTTTGAACCACTCACACCAGGAAGGTCCCCTACTCTTTTTGATAAGTGCGGTGGGTTCTTAAACGTTCTGTGCCTACTTCCATTTTTCTCAGACCGTGAACTTTTGCTACTGTGAACATCATAAGTGAATTACAGTTATGTATCCAAACACTAGCAGCAAGGTAGGATTCTTTCAGGTATGATCAAGACATCATGTCAGGTAGCTTCTGAAAATCACTGGCACAACTTGGGTAAATGGCTATGCTGTGGATTGTGTAGTATATATAGAATACAACACGGTGTATTCCGTATCGCCCGAGGTACCAGCCCGACCGCGCGTCAGATCGCCCGACGGTCGAATATTTATCATACCCACCCAAGAAAACGTGCCTTTCAATGCGAAATGAGCGAAAATTTGGTGTCCCTAAACCCAAAAAAATACGACAACATCAATTCCAACGTCCGAATTTTGTATTCGAATTTCGAAATCGGTGCATGCGGTTAGGCCGAATGCGTTCGAATCGTTCCACGGAACATTTGGAAGGCCCGGGCCGTACGCGGTAAGAACCCCCGGGCCGTACCGCTAGTTATCACACGGGCCGGAACACCCGTATCGAACGTAATCGCGGCCCAGGTAGGACATAAATAGCTGTACAATAGTAGGAGCTCCATGTAACCTTTATACTTGTTCAGGTGATGTTTTAGACATTGTATGATCAGCTGGAGACATACATTTATCAGGGAGGGACATTTGGTAGCAAGTTTTGATGGTCAAAACAAAGGGTTCCTATCCACATCTATCAACTTGTTTGTTTGTTTGTTTGTTTTTTTATAACACAAAATAAACATACAACAAACAAATTCAAAACACTACAATAAAACTAACAGTAATAAAATGTAAAAAAAGAAATTATATATGTACTATGAAATAAGACAAAATGCTGCTCCTAAAAAAGCTATATACTGAGCACATTTAACTTTTTTGTGGCTAGAGTAGAAGCGACTCAAAGAGCAAAACAGCTTTTAAAGAAGAAAGCTTAGCCTTTATACAACATGTTATAAGGCCACACCAATTTAATTTCTTGGTTAACGGATATTTCTAGAAAAATAATGGAGCGGGCGGGCGAAAAAAAATAAAAATAAAAACAGGCCTAGGCATCCTATTGATATGGCCCAAAATGGTACGATTGGAACCATGAAGTCAACACACCAGGCTGATTCAAAATTTAAACCATGAATTTTGACCTTTTAATGATACCACTGCATTAAAAAGATGGAATAACTGTAACAACTAGGAAGAAAAGGACTGTTTTCAACTGTTAAGGGCAAAATATGAGCATTTTGCAGTTGATTCTGAATTTTTATTTTTATTTGCAAATCAGAAAAAAATGAAGCGGGCGAATCCGTTAACCAATGCAAGAAATTAAATTGGTGTGGCCTAATCTACAAACGATCACCAACTTGCTTGTATCACTGAGTACATGTATTTATGTTTAAACGAAGTTATACATTCATTCAGTATCAGACTGAACAGTGTTATTACCATCATCATCACCGTATTATTATAAGTAATATAACAGCCCCAGTTTCCTTTCAACACTCACCTTTGTTGTTGTTTGAGGGACTTGGCGGGGGTTGTGCAAAATAGTTGGGGAAAATCAAATGCCCAAGGACTGTTAGCATCAACATCAAACTTTAACCCTTCATGTACAATTAGGTGTCTCCTTGTTACCCATCCACCAATTACTGAAATTGGCAGTAACCTTCGACCAATGGATGAAGATTGGAGTTAATTACATTGACCTTTGACCATTAAGTTTTCATTCACAGTGACCTTTGACCAAAAAATTGTAGTTACAGTGACCTTTGACCAAAAAAATTGTAGTTAGTGACCTAAGACCAAAAAATGGTAGTTACAGTCACCTTTGACCAAAAAGTTTGGAGTTAGTGAGCTTTGACCAAAAAGTCTAGAGTTCCCAGAGTTTTGAGATATACCATACAATGTATTTCCTCCAATTGCATACTAATACTACTATGCACTATAAGCTTTTCAAATCAGAAGCAGGTGCTCTAGCTTGAAGCCAAAAAGGCCAAACCAACAGCACAGTGCACAGGCAGCCAACAGCACAGTGTAAAATATGGTACTACATGTACATTATGCACTCAAACTCAAAACTTAATGTTTATTTCGAGAGAAGTTCTGTTGTTCATGTCAACTTCTTGCATCTAGGCGGGAGGTTGAAGCGAAGGTAAGTGCTGTGTACCTAAACCCACATTGTACAAAATGTAGGTTCAGGTCTGGATTCAAGTCTAGAGGTTTAGGTTCAGCAAGGAGGTTTCATCACGAAAGCTCCTTGGGTTCAGTAAAGGACTTGTAAGTCGAGACCTTACCCCATGGCATATACAAAATTGCATGTTGGCAACCTTGCAATGCTGTATTGGCAAAACTGTGGCCATTTATCATGGATGCCAACACTTGACGATGCCCAATGGCAAAGTTTTCTTCAATTCGCAGCACAGATTTTCCAATCTATGGAAGGGTTTGGATGGTTTTGAAAAAAAGGGGTATGTGACTTTTTGTTTGTTTGTAATAAGTCCGGACTCGGTTCTTGACTTTTAGGTTTTTTTGGACTTGAACCTAAACATTTTTACAAGTCCGGAACCAGTCCAGTGAACCAGTACACATCACTAGTTGAAGGTGAATGTTTCAGCTCCCTTTGTCAGATTTGTGATCAGCCCCAAATCAGGTGCACACGTTAATGTGAATGCGTAGTACACATCTGGAGGAAGTACCGTAACATATTGTAACCCACAACCTTTGCTTGTAATATGTGTTAGTTCCGTGAATAGTTTCATCAGGTTGGTAAGACACTGAGTAAAGACACTCTTTTTACACAACAAAGTCTTTTACTCAGCCGACGTCTCGGTGACCGTCTGTCACCTTCCTCAGGGCAATTCTGTCTGGTTCACATTGCATGGATACATTTCCCTGTAATCCAATCACGCATATGTGTAGATATGTAAATATTGTACATTTGGGAATGCATCTGTAGCAGCTGCAGTGCAATATGAACCAGTCAGAATTGCCCTGAGGAAGGTGACAGACGGTCACTGAAACGTCCGCTGAAAAAAAGACTTGGTTGTGTAAAAAGAGTCTCTTTACTCAATATGTGTAAGTTTTCTGAAGGTGCTGTTGCATCTACTACCAAGCGCCGTGTTAGTCTGGAGTTAGTTCGGTGAAGCAGAGGCAGCAATAACAGCTACGTGAAGTCACACAGAGTAGCGGCAGGCCCTCGCTCGTTCAAACATCGTTAGGACTTTAACCACCCTACCGGGGCTGGGTTCTCTTATATCGACTGTACCCGTGGTTAGCTCGCCCTCCACGGTGTAGTACTCGTCAGGGTCCGACTCCACGCCGAAGAACGTTCCCGTCAGGTCGGGGAAACGCAGGTCGACGAACAGGATGATGGCGCCCAGAATCACGGTGATCAAACCTTTGGAGGAGCAAAAGTGCCGACTTAAAAATGTGTTGAGACTTGCAGTATCTATTAAACAATGTATTGTAGTTTATTGTTAATAATCTATTTAAAAATACCACACAACAGAAAAGACTAAACATAATTTTTGACACCCCCACTAAAAGTGGTACTGTTCCAATGCCATGTGGTCACCGCAGACGATCTGTTTTTCTGTCCACACCATCTCGTTTCACGTATGCCAAAAAAACAGTTACTCAAGCAACTGGATATGATTGAAAACGTCAGATGTTTCACGTAATATAGAATGTGACTTTTTTTCGGCAATGGACGGTGAAGTATCTCAGATCCATGTAGAAGAGATATCGCAAGGCTATATGATAATAATGTTAATTCCCCACCTTATCCTCGGTGTATATGATGATATAATCCCTGGTCAGGTGTGATAACCACCTTATAAACCACCTCGTTCTCTATGCTCACTCTGTGGTTTATTCGGTGGTTATTGCACCTCACCAGGTATTATATACACCTTGGGTCAGGGCATAACCCTTTATTACTCACCCACAGCCAGGGTTATCCAGAAGCACCAGCCGTAGTGAAACCTCATGACCGTCGTCCCGATGGGGATGGCCAGCTCCGGCCCCCACCGCAGCGAGGCAAACAGGATGTTGCCTAGCAACATGACCCCGCCCGTCAGCATCATGAAGTAGGCTCCGTACCGGATAAACATGCAGAACAGGATGTTGGTGAGGATCCACAGGGGGAAGGCAGTCCTGTAAAAAAGCAGAAAATGGTTGAAGAGGTTCATCAGTCATGTAGAATTAACAGTCAGTAGAAAATTCTTCAATCAGTGACTGTATTTTGTAAGGCCATGTTGATTTGATTATATGGATGACATCCTCCGGGAGCCCCAAAACTGATGCGCGCATGCGAATAAAAAAAAAGTTTTGCACACAAAAAAAAGTTGTTTTCATTATGAAATCTACGTGGTCATGAGGGTTGAACAAATGGGACAGAATATGGTTTGGCGAATAATCTAATCTTCAAGTTCATTTCCTAACAATTTCGTCTTTTTTCTTTTGATTTTGGCATTCTACGACATTGGTATAGTTTTTACTTATTTTTTGTAACTAACTTACGGTATATTTTTGCTCATTTTGCAACTGTTTTGTACGATTTACAGTATGGTTGAAAACTTTTTTTTTTTTGGAAACGGCCGAAAATTCATGCGCGCGCGGATGTCATCCATATAATCAAATCAACATGGCCTAAGGTAAAATCCTGTACCTCCAAATTATCGGTGTCGACTTTACACCTTGATCATGGAGCGACCTAGTCTTGTGAGAACGCGAAGGTTGGGAGCTGCCCAAGTCCTATTTACCCCGTAACTCCGCAAGGAGGCGGGGGAGGCCAGAAGATCCACACAAGTCTCGACCTAACTAAGTCTTGTGTTCTTGCAAGACTAGGTCACTCCGTGATCAAGGTGTACAGTCGACACCGAAAATTTGGAGGTACATGATTTTACCTTTACAAAATACAGTCACTGATTGTCTACTAACTGGTCAAAGCTGTACTTATAGTCTAGTCATCATCGTTGATGTTCTGTACCATCTAGGCTCTGAATCAACCCCCAAATGTTACATGTCAATGAGAGAAAAGCTACCATTTATAACTTTCTAAGTGGTAACTGCGGGAAATTTGTCATACCACAGTTGGAAGTTAAACATAACTTATTCAAGTTAAGAGTTAAAACTTTCAATCCAACACAAGAAGTTCTCTCACCTATATAGAGCTTTCGACCAGTCACTCTGGTGGATCTAATTAAAAGTTTTAACTCTAAACATGTAGCTACCAACACAGATGAACTTTCATGATAGTAACTTATTCAAATCAGGGCCTCATTTGCATAATTTATGAGGAATTGCTGGAATAGACTTTTTTGTTAAAATAAGACAGTAGAGAATGGTAGAGAATATGCATAATCATTGAGAAACATTTGGAATTTGACAGTCATAAAAAATAACATCATCTGGCGAAGGTATAAAGTTGTGGAACTCTATTATATAATTATAGTAGATTAAAATTCAAAATTCATTGTTTGAATTAAATATCCGCCTAGTACACAGCCTGTGGGATGTCACAGGATGCCTGGGTATGATTTTTATTTCGCCCACCCTCTTCAATGATTTCCTGAAAAAAAACAATCCGAGAGCCCATGAATCAAATGGGTATGGCCTTACAAGGCTCGAAATACTGGGTGCATGTGCACCTTAGTGCACCCAAACTTGGAGCTGTGCACCCAAATTTTTTTCTGTGGGTGCACCGGTGCACTCAAATATTTTTGTAGGTATTTTTTGTACATATCAAATGTATAATAGTATGCAGGATATTGTTGGCATCTAACATCTGTGTCCATACATTGTAATATCACCAGGGTCCATAATATCGCCACCCTGAGAAACAGTGTGCTTAAAGATATTTTTACTGCAACATATTTTTGGTATGCACTCCTACACACCTCAAATGTACATACCTAGGGTATACCTAGGGTAGGATATCTTTAAGCACACTATATGTCTCAAGGTGGCGATATTATGGACCCTGGTGATATTATGGACACAGATGTTAAGTGTCAGAAAAAAATAAAATCTTTGTTGAAGTACTGTAAGATTTTGAAGGTAGCTCCCATTTCAGATTCAAGCTCAGAAGACTGCTGGAGCTGTAAGATCTGTAATTAGGTTTTGTTTTATATGGTGCACCCAAAAAATTTTCTGTGCACCTGATTTTTTAGGTTGGGTGCACCAGTGCACCTATTCCCAAAAATGAATTTCGAGCCCTGGCCATAGTAAACCCTACCACAGCATGATGTGGGTGTAAAACCCTGACAGCCGGTAGCTGCGTCCCCAGCGGATGTTCTCCCCGTCCAGAGTGAAGTACTCTGCGATCCACAGGATGGGGTACGGCAGGCCCTTAAACTGAGCCTCGCGGAACTCCCGGTTCACCAGTCCAGCTGCAGGAGGGAACATCAGGGTGGTTTAGAAACTTTGAGAATACTGCTACTGCTACATGCAGTACTGAACAAGACTTGTTGGCAGCAACATCCTACTAAGGAAGAGCTCTACGGTAACATCCCAGCAGTGTCAGAGCTCATGAGACAGCGGAGGACAAGATTTGCAGGACAGAAGCAAAAACGTAAGCTAGCTAGCAAACTGGTCCTGTGGGAACCTAAACAAGGACATGCTAAACCTGGGCGTCCTTGTATGACGTACACAGACCAGCTGGCTTGTGATGTAGGGCTACCTAAGGAGTACCTGGCAGTCACCATGACGGATAAAGCAGATTGGAGGAAGAGGGTCTGGGACCAGGTACCCCCGACTTGATGAGAAGAATTCAACTTTATGTATTAAAACAGAAAGCAGACCAGCTCAGATACAATGTACTGCTTCTTCAACAGGGGGGAGAACAGGATTAATTTTGAGAACTCTACACAAATTTAATATTACAAAACACGTAAATTGTGTGACAGGCTCAAAAAAGTTCTTAACTGGAACTAACAAAAACTATGCGCCTCCAGATGTCTTACTGTCAGGGATGACTGCGTGTGCGCAATTTTAGGAATCAACAGACTGAGTATACAACAAAGAAATCATTTAAAGTCCTTGAATAAGTCTATATTTTACACATACATGGTACAAAATATATTAATACTCATAAGAGTGAGGGCTGGTATATGGTTTGTGACCATTTGTTTTGGTCATTTCTAATTTTTCTTCAGTATGTTAAAGAGTCTCTTGAAGAAAGCCAGAGTTGGGGGTGTGCGTGTGTCTGGTGGTAGACTGTTCCAGACAATGGGTCTACATCAGCCTATGGATCTTCAGAAACTCTCGCTGATTGTGTATAATTGACGATCCTTACCAAATGGTCCGAAGAAGTTGCGTCCCTGTGTCCACTGCCGCTCCCCTCCCCACCAGAACCGTTCGTTGTAGTCGATCCTCTCACTGTTCAGGTGTGGGCCTGAACCTGAAGGAACAAGAAATAGTCATGCCTTCAAGTAACAGAGTTATCAACCAAGGATCTAGCCTGACTAAATCGCATTATGGTGGCCAGAACTTGCAAACTCGCATTGAAAATGGACTAAGGACCTTATGAACCTTCTTTGTACAAAGAAATGGAAGTAGCGATAAACTTTTAAGGAAAATAACCTGTTTATACCTAATCTAATGATGTGGTCCGCCATCTTGGATTTTGGGCAATGATGTCATCAAATTAGCATAAATTATGCATTTTTAATGATGAAATTTACATAAAGTTACATGAGATATTATTTATATTAAAAACCATGTGTAACTTGACAAAAAAAAACATAAAATTCTATTGTTGAAAGGAAAATTACTAATTTAAAAAAAATTTAGCAAAAAATGTCCGTCAGAAATCCGTTGCCATGGCAACACCAAAAACCATTACCTTACTTTACTGATACAAAATTGTTGCCAACAATATCTTAGTAAAAGTCACCAAGTTCGGTGGTTCTATATAGTGTGAGCCCTTCAGACGCTATCCGACATCAAAGTTGGCGCGGGCACTTTTAGTGAGTCGAGTTTGTCTAACCGTTGATGTTTCTGACTTAAGGTGATTAGGGAATTTTCTGTTTCAAAAACCAAAAATTATGTACAGTGCATAGAAGTGGTGTGCTGGCCCTGTACGGAACAAATAAAAAAAAAAAGAACTGCCCTGTACCTTTCAGAGTGATGTTGGCGGCTCTCAGTCCGATCTTGACGCCGATGGTGGCGTGGATTTCCTCGTTGTGGAAGGCCTTGTACTGTACGCCGGTCTCCACCTCTGACACCTCCCACTCCATACCAAAATTACCCACTGGGAAATGACAAAACAAAAATGACTTCCTAAGTCTTTTGCACAAGTTTATTGCACAAGCATAGCATGTATATACATGAAGAAATACAAACCTTGAAGATTCTCTCACTCACTCACTTACTCACTCACATGTACTCTCATCCTCCCTCCCTGCCTCCCTCCCTCCCTCACTCATGCTCACTCACTCTATCACTTGCTCACTCACGCACTCACTCACTCACTCACTCATTCAATTACTCCATTCACCTTGACAATTTACATACTAGTACTAGTATTGCTACAGGGGCCTTTCCCACTGGCCTATTGGCAAGCTTGCTCCAGGAACATGAAGTCTTAATTATTGCAAAGCTCAGACAGCCTTGGAAGCAGAGAGACAGAAAAAACACAATGAATTTTAGTTTCTTGTTGCCTTTGCATGAACATTTTTGTTAGTTGGCAATTGCTTTTTTTCTCTGGTTTGCTTACTTATACTTGACACTGTATTATTTTTGTTCTGCAATAAAATTCTTCTTCTGTATCACATTCACACTCCACAAGATGACATCTTTGACTTTGTCTCCCACAAAGTACTTACACATGATGACTGCCAGGACAAAGATACTGAAGAACACCTTCAGAGCAAAGTAAAGTCGCTGAAAAAGAAAGAAAAAAAGAAAACAGTATTAATGGATTTCTATTCTAATTAAATGCAAGGGATATACAGTCAAACCTGTACTAGCGGTCACCTTTGTATAGTGGTCACTCGGCCATAGCGGTCAGTTTTTGCCGGTCCCTTGAATTTTTCCCATTGACGTAAGCATTAAGAATCGTGTCTATAGCGGTCACTGTTCAACGCGGTCAGCGGTCACCCCATTCCGGTCCCGCCGGCATGTCAACACCGCCGATAGCGGTCGCGGCTGGCCGTAACCCGCTAAGCACCACGGCCGTAACACCACCCCACCTCGGGCTACGACCGTTATGAGCCTTGTGATAATTTTCCGATCGCTACATTACTAAAATGTGAACTGAAAATTAAACTCCATATGTGTACGAAATAAAGGAAAACTGGCTTTTGACACGAAGTTTCTGCGGTCGCGGGTGTCTTTGATATCTGCGTTTTCCCCAACACCAGTGCCGTGCGTGCCGCATGGAGCTTTCAATGGACTCGGCCGCTCGGCGAAGATTACGGCAATTATCTTTACAAAAAAACTTAAGAATATCCATATTTGGTTTCTCGATTCCTTGAAATGCGTAGATATGTGCATAGCTTCCGTTTTTCATGAGCATAATTCAAGAAATTTGGCTCGAAAATGCGTTTCGTATTTTTCCAAGATGGCGCATGTTATCTGCAGAGGGAGGTCAATTGGGGTCATCGGAAGACTACACTGTTATGGAGGTAGATACACCGAGTTTTATTTAACTTTATTAGCGTCAAATGATGTAATTACATTATAAAAACATTTGAAATACATTACTAAAAGTAATTTTAGATGTAAATTTAACACTGTAGTGGATATTTTAGAAAAGATATAAGTCTGAAAGGAGAAAATTTTCTGTTGACTACCACATTGGCATAATGGTAGAGGCAGACAACCCACGCGGGGAGAAACCCAAACCGTAAACAAAGGAGAGTTTTCGCTAAGTTTTCATGTTCAAAAACGACCAAAAACGGAAAGTAACTGGCAACTGACGAACAATTATTTTGCTGTTAACTAAATAGACAGTATCTTGGTACAAAATAACTTATTTACGTGGTTGGAATTCGCTGTGGCGTATGTCGGTCGCCCGAAGCAAGTGTTCACCAAAGAGCAAAAACATGGCGATGTCGTTCTCTTCCACTTTTCGACTAACAACAACAACAACTACTAGTAACGTGGCGATTGCGGAGAAACGATGGCGAAAGCGGAAAGACAGACGCCGAACTTATTCCAAAAGGTGGAAGTGATCCGACTGGCAGAGTGAGCTTGAAGAAATCGTCGAAAGCTGAGCTTAGATTAAATGATTTTGCAGTCGATAGAAATTTGTTTGGAGTTGAAAGTTTGTTGCTTGATTTGCTTTCTTTTCTTTAGCCACATGTAGTACTAGTATGTACACAAGAACAGTAAATGACAACCAGTGATTTTGTATGTTTTAAATTATGTGAATGGTTTCATTGTCCCAGAATAGATGAACTGAATATGTTGAGTGTATGTATCTTTGATGTCAAGTTAATGTTTCCATGCAATATTTCTGTATTTATTATTTTTTTCAAGCAAGTACAAAATAAAGTACAACTAAAGCAAAAGAACAACAAATTATTGAACTAAGACATGTACATATAAAAGGGGTGTACCTTTGCAAATGTATGTATTCATATGTTTCAGAATAAAGACATCACTGTTGGTTGGTACTCAAAGCATGTGTCCCTTTTTTTTGGAGGGGGGTCAACTAACCGGCTGTTTCTCTATAGTGGTCACCTGGCCATAGTGGTCAAATTTGGCCAGTCCCTTGAGTGACCACTATAGGCAGGTTTGACTGTAGGAAAAAACAAGTACTATTATGAGGAATATCAACTTACCGCTCACTTTTTAAAACATTTTGTGGTATTTCATGGTAAATTGATACTTCCCAGTTTAAATCTTTTTTCTGTAACATATGGGCATGATTGTAGTTCATCCCCAGATCACTAGGTGGTGCTCTTTCCCTGAGACACCTGTTGATTAATTGCTATCATAATATGGTAGCAAATCAACACTCACTTCATCTTGTAATTTTGATTACAACTGCTTTTGCTTGATTCAAATTGTAAGCTTAATGATAATGGTATTACTAAAGTTAATAATATTTTTGCAAACCTTTTGCCAATAATTTCCTTGAAAAAATTAAAATACTACAAGTACTGGTAGATCTAAGTATGTAAGATGTTGGGATATACAAATGTATACATTGTACAGCAAAATGAATTTCAGAATTGACTATCCCAAATAACTGCTTTATTCTCTCCCTGTGGGCCTGATCATGTTTCATTGCTATACCAGGGCTCGAAATTAATTTTTGGGAATAGGTGCACTGGCACACCCAACTTAAAAAATTGGGTGCACAAAAAAAAAATTGGGGTGTACCATATGAAAAAAAAGTATTATGTCAACAAAAACTTTGTTTCATTTCTAAAGAAAGGTAGTACAAGAATCATGAATGATTTTATTATTTTCTGACACTTAGATGTTAAAAGTACATGTATGCTGCATGTATCGTGTATACAACTAATACATAAACCTACAAAAATTTTTGGTGCACTGGTGCACCCACTGGAAAAAAATTAGGTGCACAACTCCAAATTTGGGTCCACTAATGTGCACATGCACTCAGTATTTCGAGCCCTGCTATATCCAGTCCCATTGTGAACTTATGTACAATAAAGCCACACCAATTTATTCAATCGGTTGTTAGATTCTTTTTTTTTTCCCTGCCGCTTCAATTTTTTCCTTAAAAAATTTTAAAAAAACAACAACAAATGAAATTGATGTGTCTAAATAACAGACACAAAAAAAACATGTCACCTAATGTACAGTGACTCAGGTATGCAGACCTGTCAGAAGCCCTGTCCTGAGCTATTCATCAAAAATAAACGTGCCCTCTCATGTTGACAGCATAATCAACCACCTGTAGCTAACATTGCCCTTGAGACAGACGTCCTGTTTTCTGATTCTCCAAAAAAATATCCAAACTGAAGTTCGGCAATCAAACGAATCTAAGGCCTGCAAGATTGAGTTGCAACTTGCTACATTTGTAGGTCCATTTCAGATTTGCAGGGTGAACTTACTGTAATTCCTGATTTTTTCACTGTACTGTTATGTTTACTGTTTTCACTGTCACCTCTGTACCGTGAACTTATCATTACAGGTAACAAATAATTCATGAACTATCTTTCTCCTGCACCTGTCGCCACTGTGAATATATAGTTCCATGAACATGTCCATTTTTCTCAGACCGTGAACTTCTGCTACCGTGAACATAAAGTGAATTACTGTAACAGTACTTTTGTACAGACTTGATTGTTGTGTCTGATGTCACAATAGAACAGAACCTGTCCAACGACCAGTGCCATTCTTGCTTTCAGTCATTTACAAAAGAATTGCCGCCACTTAAGGACACGGCGTTAATTGTCTTCAGGGCACGATTGTCTGTCTTTCGAGGCTTCTTAGATTGTTCTAAAGATACCAGGTTGAATGTCCTCAAAAACCATGGGTGGCATTCGTTCAAAGCGGCCATTTACACTTAGGAATTTAAGTAGAATAAGAATAAGACATTCTTGGGATATTCCTAACTATTCGAAAAAAGTGTATTCTAAATATTTAGGCCCATTTTGGTTCTCCCTTGATTGCGATTTACTGCTACAAACTTCACAATAGAGGCAGAATGAGGAAGAATGCCGTCTTGGTCTGAATGAGAATTTCTTTATATTATTGGACGTTCAAAGTGCATACTTTTAGAAATTCTGACTGCATTCCAGATATTTGTGCCTATAGTATGTATTTGTGTGGCCCAAAAGTCATGCTCAGAACTTTCTTCCCACAAAAATGAATTAACTGTAATCTGTAGACCATGGCATTGTAATTACTAAGTATACATTTCATGTGTAGGTAAATTTCAAGGTCACTTTAAGTACATAGTGAGTAACATTGCAACCACTAAAAATTTTAAAAGGTCATTATAATGTGTATGTAAAAAAAAAACCAGAACTGGCGTAAAACATCTGCATGGAGATTAATGTTGGTGATCCTTTAAAAATTATCTTGACTTGTTTTGTTTACATCAGAGTGGGAGGAGCCTGTTGTCCCTGGAATTCACACCTGACTTCCCCGTGATGCGATAATCACTAATACCCTGAAATGTTGCCTAAAAATTTCTATAGACGAGTGCCCCGCGTGACATTCTGCCCTCGGGCGCTTCGTGCTTTAATCTCAACAACACAGCGTGGCTTTGGACACGTAGAGACTGACTGAGACTATGGCATCGAGCCATTTCACAGGCCATGCAAGACAGCTTAAGACTTGTTTTGTTGAACCAGAGATGACTCTTTCACATGATGAATGAGGAAGTGCATGATTGTGGTTCTTGTTCACTCACTATATGTTTACTGTACTTCTGGAATGTGTGACTGTCCCACAATCTTTGCCTACAAAAACATGCTTTGAAATTTGAGACGAAAACATTTCAAAAGGTTGAACAATGACTTCATGATGCATGTGCCACATTGCCACCACACCTGAGTGTACAAAACCTTGTTTGTGTCTTTACCTTGACCTTGTCATATCCTCGTCTGGAGGGTTGGGGACTATAGTGGTGCACCCAACCTAAAAAGTTAGGTGCACAAAATTTTTTGGGGTGCACCATATAAAATAAAATAAGTAGAAGGTCAGCAAAAACTATTTATGTTACATTTGTAAAGAAAAGTACTAAAACAATGATTTTATTATTTTTCTGACACTTACTATAGGTGTAAAGAATATGTTACTAAGGCTACGAAAATATTTGGGTGCACTGGTGCACCCACAGAAAAAAATTGGGTGCACAGCTTTAAATTTGGGTATTTCGAACCCTGACTAAGGTGCACATAGCCTGAGTGTCAGCCTTGTTAGCTTTCGTCCGCTACCCAAGGTCCGCTCCCCGCCAACGGAGAGCCCGTTGGCGGAGAGCGGACCTTGGGTAGCGGACGAAAGCTAACAAGGCTGACACTCAGGCTAAGGTGCACATGCACCGGGTATGTCGAGCCCTGCCTTTGAAGGCAGACAAGCAAATATTATTAACAACATGGAACTGTCAAACTCAATCAGGTTTCACAAGGAAGTCTGTCCACTATTTTCCTCTTTGTTGCAAAACATTTGGTGACATTTTTCAGCTGGCAGACAATCAACTTCCTCATTCTTGTATTAAGTTGTAAGGGAAAAACTTACAGTGTTTCAGGTTTCAGTTCATCGTGGGTGGATGTGGATGACTAATAATATCATGTACCTGCCCAGATAGCCTACTTTCTTCCTTTTACAAAACATGTTCAAAAAAATCTAAGCAGAGGTTGCTAGGGAAGACTGTGACCTTTCTTTTTTTTCTGTCTGGTGGTGAGTAGCGACAGAAAAAAAACGGTCACAGTCTTCCCCACCAACCTCTGCTTTGACAGTATGTGCAATAGCGTGTGTACCATCCAGTACTATACATGTTAACTTATTGAAATCCTCATTTGCATAATTCTAGGAAATTCTAGAATCACCCTCTTTCATAAGATAAGAAAATATGATCTAACTGATAAACATGTAATTCATGTAAATATGATCTTGTTTTCATAATCAATGAAAAACATTGTATAATTTGTCAACATTCGGCAAGGTTAACATCATTTGGCGAAGGTATGAGATCATGGAACTCTAGTTACTTTTACACTCGCTACCACGCACCCACACCACCATGATTTTCATCCTATATAGCTTAATGAACATTCGGCGAAGGTACATTGTGTGAGATTGTGGAACTCTAGTTACTTTTACACTCACTCACTGAGATGATCATTCTGCGAAGGTATGAGATCGTAGAACTCTAGGTAGTTTTACACTCACTCCCACGCCCCCACACCACTATGATTCTCATCCTACCCATTTAACCTGAGATAATGAACTGTTTAAAGTAAGACTCCCAAAAGATGTATGAACTTTGTGACAGGATCTGGCAGGATATGGGTCTATAAACAGTTCTTTCACATCCCTTGGAACAGCATGCAGCAGCTGGTTAACATCTCCCATGGCAGTAGAGCAGTATAGGGGTGTTTTCTGACAGCCTATCTATCTGAACTGATGTTGAACTGATCGTCTGCATTGTAGAATCACCCTCTTTTATAAGGCCATGTTGATTTGATTATATGGATGACATCTTCTGGGTACCCCAAAACTAATGCGCGCGTGCGAATAAATAAAAAAGTTAAAAAAAAAAAAAAAGTTGCTTTCATTATGAAATTTACGTGGTCATGAAGGTTGAAAAAATGACACAGAGTATGGTTTGGTGAATAATCTACAACTCTTTAAATTCATTTCTCTTTACATTTTCGTCTTTTTTGTTTGATTTTGGCATTTTGCGACATTGGTATCATTTGTTCGTGGACCGGTAATTATAAATCCGCAGTACGAAGTGACCGCGAAAACAGCGAATATCAAAGTACCGCAAACATAAAGTGATTTACAGATAATAGAAACCAACATGGTTAAACTTCCCCAAACACAGCCTTCTTCTGGAGAATTTAGGGTAACAAGTGACTGCCAGCCCCTGAAACCAGCTGAACCATGTCACAGGTGTATACACAACTGGAGTAGGTCATCTTGCAGGGATCTCTCCATAAATTCTGAGGGGAGAGGTGCTCCCTATTAAATTGATGAAAAGTCAGCAAATTTTCATGTACTAAATACTAACTAAGAGAAAACCCTAAATTTGAACATTTTGGGAGAGGTTCTAGGATTTTGGGGAGAGGGGGAACACCCTTGCTCCATTGCTTGGGGAGAGCCTTGTCTTGACTTTACAAGGTGGACACTGGTTTGGTTTGTTCCAGAATATATAAGCCAAGTATTTCACTGGCTCTGAAATTTAACCCTTGTCCAGCTGGCATTTTTTACACAGCATTTTCAAATAATTTGAAGTCTTAATCAGGTCACAGACCCTTGAATTTTTTCCCTGCATTGGCGTAGTAACTTCCGCATTCGCTATGTTTCGCTCCAGTGTGATGCATTACACAAGAAACACCCCAAAATTGTACCTATACATGTAGCTATATGGGGTGCTGTATGGTACTGTATGTGGAACCCAATATATCATATATGGGTCCTGCGGGACAAGGGTTTTAATAGTTTAAACTAGAATGAGCATCCTTTTTTATCCTGTGTATTTTTTCTGTCACTTGCACTTGTCACATTTTCAAAGCTCTAAACTATTAACAAGAAATTAGTTACTGCATATAAGGACATGATAATTAACATGTTGACCTGTGAGCGTGACTGATGATGTCTCACAGTGATCATTCACAATGACAGGACAATTTTTCTGTTTGGTTTTTTTGAGGAAGTCCTTCCCCCTTCTGAGAAAATTGGTCTTCGTGGTTCTCCCATGCGTGACTCATAATATGAGTCATATGGGGAAGTGTTGTAAACGTTAACCTCCCCCCCCCTATGTGTTGATACGTAAATGTAGCAGATTTAATATGTTAATTGCTCAGTTGACAACAGTAAGGACGAGAATGGATTATAAGGGGGCCTGCATGCCCTTTTTCGTAAGGCGTAATCTGCGTAACCTGTAGGCAGCCTCCCAAAAAAATCAACATAATTCGTAATAGTACATTAGCCGCAAAGCGTAAAGTCATAATCAGCTCTGAGACTTTAACGTCATTCGTAACTAGCGGCAAAAATTTTGTGTGATTCGTAATCAAGACCCCCCCCCCCATGTAGGCCCTCTTATGAGCAACAACCTTTCATTATTATTATAATTTATATTCTCCAATTGTTAACTTACAACTTATAAATTTACACTTTTGTCATCTAGAAGTGCAATTTCACAAAACTGGTAAAATCACAACGAACAAGAATGCCGGTATATGGATGTCAAATTTGCAATACATTAGGAGTCATAAACAAACAAATAAACAAACAAACAAACAACAAAGAATCCAGCAGGCTGCAAACTCCCTGCAGGATAACTTAAGGAAAGGAATGCCAGGATGCAGATGGCAAGTTGCAACGTCTTACTTCTTAGCAGCCATCAACAAACAAACAAACAAACAGGTAAACAACTAACAGGCAAGTGTCAAATTTTCAACTGGATAGTGAGGAACAATGAAGATAGCGAAGTTGCAACATGTTATTTTTCTTTTTCCAAGGAGGTTTTAGCAGTGTACTTCAGTATTCAACAAACAAACATGTAAACAACAACAAACAGACCTGAATGCCACGAACTCCGGGCAGGATGACGAGGAAGGAGAAGGCGAGGATGCAGATGGCGAAGATGAAGCCGACCTCCAGCACGTCCACCGTCACCGCCGTCTTGTTGGACGCGTACAGCGTCGGACCGCCGTCCACACGGTTGAAGTCAAAGAAACCAGCAGACATCTTGGCAGTTCTCTCTGCATCAAACAAGTTTTACAAAATTTTTTTAAGATCACAAACTCCTTTCTTGTCTAGGAAGAATTATTATAGTAATAATGGAGCAAGAGACCTTTTTTAATGAAAAATGTTTTAACATTTTATACAAGTGCTAGACCTTTTAGCCGAATTGTTATAGGCTTATATAATAGTGTCGGCATGTGGATTGATGCCCGGGTTGGTTGTGGGTTCGAACCTCAGCTCGATCGGGACCAGGGGTTTCTTTCTGTTTCTACTCGCTCCTTCTGTTTCTTAAATAAGGGCGCCCACTCTGCCCAGAAATGTAATGAGTATATAGGGATAGGTGTCACTAACTGCCCAGCTCAATGGGTCCTGGACCTTTTGGCCTAATCGGTTAGTGTGTTGGTTGTGAACTGACACGCTGCGCGAGCAGTGTGGGTTTGATCCCGGGGGTCAGAGTCAACCTTCGAGTTACTCCTTTCTCTTGTGTTACCCTACTTACCTCTCAGAGCTGTATTTTCATCATTCTCATGTTGCTTATTTAGTTCTACAGTTTGTTCTTTGATCATTTAAGGGTTTGGGATACCAGTTTCTGCAAAGAAATTTGAAGAACTTATTTTTCTTGGGACTTCAATGGGTTGATTTTATAAAAATTGAAGTGAAAATGGTTGACAGAATGGACACAGGTTCTGAGCTTTTAAAATTTTTATGTTATTGTACCCAAATATGGGAATCTGAAAATAATAGAGATCTTGTGACTTAATTCATTTGAGAGTTACCCCAGCACCAGACATGTAATTATGATTTTTAACATTGCTAATGCATTTGATTTTGGACCTGTAAAATTACCTGTTAAGGGAGTACTTAGTACTAAGCAGTTAGTAAAAGCTACATTTCTACCTCTTTTACCACAATTTCATATTAAACTGAAATTCAATGCTGAATGTTTCGGACCCCTTAAGGCTTAAGCTTGCAACAATTTGTTCCACATGTTCATGACCACCCGGAAACAAATAAATGACACTCCCGCCCTACAGCATTACCGAATCTCCCCCAATAAGGTTCGCTGGTCGCTGCCACCCTGACAGATTTCTATCCAACTTTTGATCATCAAACTTATAACCTACGAAGTTTTTACCTACTGAATCTTTGCGCTGTGTTTTCTACAAAGGTTTAGCCAATATGGGAGCTAGAACAGACGGTGGTTGATTGTTTAGATCGGTCACAAATGCTATCAAAACATACGATAACTTCTGATCACTCCAAAGTCAGCGCAACAACACAGCACTAGAATCTCTCACGGAAGAGGGAAATTCAAACGTCTGCAAGGTTTCTTACCTTCAAGCAGCGGAGTGAAGAAGTCTGGGACCCTCTCCCTCGGACGAGGAAGTCTTGAAAGAGTCTGGAGACGAAAGTGGAAGGTGTGGCCTGCGACTGACCTCACCAAGCGTCATGCAAATCGCGCCTTGCAGAGTTCTCCGTATATCGGACGGGGCAAGTTTCGGCTGGGAAGCACCGCGCGGAGGGATATCTGATGTCAGACCATTGATCTAAGCCACGCCCCTACACACCGGAGTATCTCACTTCCGGGTTTCAACTTTGCCTGGTGGTAAGCAGTTTGGAGAATGATTACATCACACCTCAAACGACCTAATCTCCAAGCAGATGTTTGGATGGCTGCAAGACAGTATCAAACTGGCCAGGCAGTTTTCAATACGCCACCCGTGGCCGTGAGGCAACCAATGGTTTAACAATACTGGAAGTCAATGTACATATGGGGGGGGGGTCACATATGGACTCCCTAGCCCAAGAGAATATGTGTGGAGATAACCGGTTTAACCAATAACCCCAATCAGGCCCCTGACAGCTAGAGAATGTGTAGTGCAGCGCGAGCTATTATATAAGCGGGTTGGAATGTTACTGGTGACAATGCAGGAACACCTTGGGTACACAGAGGAACCAAGGAGGTTTTGTATTCAACCTCCTTTGAGGAACAAAAACTTCATGCTGTTCCTTTAATAACACTTTTGAAAAGAGTCCGAACAGCAAGTCCTAACAAGTTGAATAAGTTTAACAATTACTGTGGATTTAAACTTTATTATGGGTTCACCACACCACTTCGTGGTGTGGTGAAACCATATTGCTTTTTCTGATGTTTCTTCTCCTCCTCCTTCTCCTCCTCCTCCTCCTGCCATATCTTTAAATGGATTCAGCTTCTTCATTTTAGGGCCTAAGGTCCTGAAATTTGGTATGGAGGTACAGTGGGCAAATACCCATAGGCGTTTTTTAAATTATTGTGATACAGGCTTTTAGAATGGTTTTATTTGAGTTTTTTGGCTGTGTTATAGCAAATGTATTATTGTGTTAGTCTGCCTTGTTTACCACGTTTGGGCATGAGTCATCAGAATGGAATGCAGGGCATCAACCAATAGGCATGCAGCTTTCCTCTATACTTCTTGCTGATTGGCTGTTGGGATTTAACTTGATTAACACCTGCACAGAAGCATTTCCATACTGACAGTATGTCTGTATTCAAGTGTTTTGGTAGGTATTTCAAGCTTTCCTGCTCCAGCATTGGAATGCCGGGCATGGACGTTTTTTTTTTATTTTGAAAATCAACAGTTTGCATTATGCAATTAAAAATCCTAACCAATAAAGTAGGGAATAGCTATCCAACTGTTGTTTTAGTTGTATTTTACTTCATATTATAGTTATATCAATGTAAATCATTGTTTTCCCTTGTGTTTCCCATTCTTTCCCTGCCATGTCGTAAAATGTGGTGAACCCATCGCTGTATTTGCTCCAAAGCAAATATTGGCCTTTCTAGTTCTTTCTGTTTCTACTGGCTCCTCCTGTTTCTTACAGTGGTTCCCACACCGGCCCTGGTAGTTCTGGCAAAGAGTGCCGCTCCAGGGATGTCGAATTCCGAAAATTCGAGGACGAATCTAGATTTTCAAAAGAAAAGGGGGAATAGTGTAACAGTGGGGGTTTACAGGCGCTACCAACAGATCCTGATATTACTTTAAAAGTTTCACAATTACAATGCAACGTAAATTTGATATATTTTATTTACATTGTTTCTAGTAATACTAGTAGTAGTAGAGACATACTCTATATTTCTTCCTGATCATTTTCTTTGCCAGATGACGTGATGCACGTCTTTTATGTTTATACATTGTTGCCCCTCTAATTTTTCTGATGAAATATAAATTACCTTGAAGTGTTCTGTGGTTTAAATAATAGTTGTTTTATTGCAAATTCATGCCCGAGAGCTAATTGCAGGAACAGAAGAAACATTTGGTATAAAAAAACAGACAATTTGTACAACTACTGATATCTACTAAGAAACTACTAGTAAAAACTACTGGAGAAATGAAGTCCTTAAAAGGAAAGGTTTGAAAACTTTTTCCCCGGAACAAGTCGATGTCGAGCATTCTCAGATGGCCCCCCAGCGTCACGTGTTCATTCCTGTGGTCCAGGGCGGGGGGTTTATGGGAAACAATATTAGGTAAACTTCCTCAAAACGCATAGATTTACAAGAACCAGTTACATGTACCTAATGCAACGTTACTAGTATTTCGTCCTGATCATTTCCTAAATTCCTTTGCCAGATGACGTAATGCATGTCTTTTATGTTTATACACGGTTGCTCCCTAATTTTTCTGATGAAATATAAATTACCCTGTTCTGTGGTTTTAAAAAAATGAAGTCCTTAAAAGGAAAGATAAATTACCCTGTTCTGTGGTTTTAAAAAAATGAAGTCCTTAAAAGGAAAGGTTTGAAAACTTTTCCCCGGAACAAGTCGTTGGCGAGCATTCTCAGATGGCCCCTCCGGACGTCACGTGTTCATTTCTGTGGTCCAGGGCGGTGGTTTTGGGAAGCCTTGTTAGGTAAACTTCCGCAAAACGCATAGATTTACAAGAGCCATGCAGTTACATGTACCTAATGCAATACAACGTAAAAAGGAAGTTTGTAAACACTAATACCCGCCACACCGGGCTCTGTAGTTGAAACGCAGGAATGCATATAACCCTGAATGCTTTACTTATCGAAATAATGTGGTCTGACTTGCTCCAAACAGCTATACTTTGCATCCAAAAAATTTACTTGCCAAAAACAGTGCTTTTACTTGCCCTGGGCAAGTGGGCAATAGGACTTGTCCAACCCTGCCTTTATTACATAAGCCGTATCGACCGGTTAGTGAATGTTTAACCCGCCTTTGGCACTGCGTCAGCGGTTAATGGCCCCCGTATTGACTTGAAGTTTGTCCACTAGTCAATGTGTCAGGTTTAATGTGTTTACATTTGTTACGTCTAAAGTCCAAGGGGCTGCCCCCAAAAGAAAGCCGGAACACCGGCCTTCTCAGAAAGCTGCTAGTACGCCCTACCGTCAGTTTTACCCAACTTTATCAGGCCAGGTCTATATCAGGCCAGCAAACGTAGTT
>NW_017804065.1:2499810-2501919 GCF_001625305.1 Branchiostoma belcheri
CGCGCTTCTAGCATGCCCTGCCCCACCAAGGACCTAAGTCCAACTCTTCCATAAATTAAACTAATTTATACAATTTCCCCATAAATAAATTATGCAAGTTACATCCATATTTGCATAATTGCCACATAATTATGTCAAGCACCAAAACCGGAAGTTCAGCTGCAGTACCATAAGAAGTCACTAGGGGTCCAAAATCTAATAATTTCGAAGTCCCATCAAGACCTACCCACCTACCATTTAAACCTTCTCAAGTTATCGTTTTAACAGACACACAGACAGGCAGACAGACAGACAGACTTTGAGACACACACACGAACGCCTCTGAAAACCTAACCTTCTTGGCGAAGGTAACAACCCTTTATAGTTCTCTGATCTGCTTGGAGATACCAGTAAGTCACGGATCGTGATCCGCAGTGACTCATATTATTCTCCGTACCACCCGGGGATGCCTCCGTTTGTCATTCATGTCCTCAACAATGGCAATGTGTCAGACAACGTGCACTCTACTGACACAGGCATGGTCCCATTCACAAGTAATAGGCCATGTTGATTTGATTATATGGATGACATCCGTGCGCGCATGAATTTTCGGCCGTTTCCAAAAAATAAAAGTTTTCAACCATACTGTAAATCGTACAAAACAGTTTCAAAATGAGCAAAAATATACCTTAAGTTCGTTGAAGAGATTCAACTATACCTTAAGTTGTAAAAAAATGATACCACTGTCGTAAAATGCCAAAATCAAACCAAAAAAAAGACGAAAATGTAAAGAAATAAATTCGAAGAGTAGATTATTCGCCAAACCATATTCTGTGTCATTTGTTCATCAACCCTCACGACCACATAAGGAAAGCAACTTTTTACTTTTTTTGCAAATTTTTTTTTCCCACGCGCGCATCAGTTTTGGGGTTCCCAGAGGATGTCACCCATATTATCAAATCAACATGGCATTAGCCTTCGGGCATGAATTTGCAATTAAGTTATTTACATGCATCCTGTGTCATGTTTAACAATTTGGAGAAGTACAATATATAAGACGGTTTAGTGCGCGATATTACACATTAATAAAGACAAAAGAATTCTATAAACGATAATGAGAGGCTGTATTTTAAATACATCTACCTTGTAGTGAAGAAAATAACAAACTTAAGGTCCTTGCTGCTGTTATGGTAAATGTTTTTTTTAACAATTTCTTACACAAACATGTCTATTTTGTCAGCCTTTTCCTGTGTACATGCTGCGGCTTTCCTCAGTGTAGCCTCCATAGCATGCCAAAAACTGGGGGTTTTGGGGGGGGGGGTCTTCAGGGTCTTTGGGAGCTTTTATGTGTTATTTTCTGATTGCATATAGACGACATAGCTGGCCTGGTTGAATTACCCCCGTTTTTTAGAACTGGGCTAATCAGAAATTAAAACAGCTGAAGACCACCAAACCCCCAGTTCTATATAAGCCTGCTACGGAGGCTAACATGCGTACATAAGCGGCTTCACTATAGAACGGTCCCAATAGAAAGGTGTAGAAGGACAATAGACAGGTATGCCGTCACCCCAGGCGAGGTTGCGCTTCGAAGCTTCGTGCCGACCGGAGATAACAACGTAACATTTTGGTTTCTGGTCCGTTTTCTTGCTTACACGTAATATTACTTGTCCACTCCACCAGACTAAAAACGCTGGTTCAAAAACAGTATAATTCAGTAGTCAAATAGGGAGAATTGAATTCTCCATGGGAGTTTAGCCACAATAGAATTCATTTGCCCACGCAGACCCCATTTTTCTAGCCTCCGTAGCAGGCTTATAGAACTGGGGGTTTGGTGTACTCTCCAAGCAGAGGTTGTTGGGAATGATCGTTACCTTTTTATATACGGCCGTTTTTTTTGTTTTTTTTTTGTCCTGATCCCCACCAATGGAGCTTCTCTGGCTAATGGATACTGTCTGGCCAATTTAATACTGTCTTTTTGTCACCGAGAGGGATCTGCTTGGAGATTAGGTTTGGTGGTCTTCGGCTGTTTACTGATTAGCCCAGTTCTAACAAAAAACCAGCCCGGTGATGTTGTCTATATGCAATCAGCTCAGAAAATAGCATATAAAAGACCATAAAAGCGCCCAAAGA
>NW_017804065.1:2501956-2505644 GCF_001625305.1 Branchiostoma belcheri
CACTATGGAGGCTACCGTTTTCCGAGGGGGAAATGAAACCACAATGGACAATTACTCCCCTGATCAGTCAGACCCTATTTTTGCCTCTGCCTCGGGAGAATGGCCGAATCCTGTCATTCAAACTTCCCTCTGGTGGAGGCTATGGCCAACTGTCACTCGGAAATTCGTATCGTAACGTAAAAGCTGTCATTACTTTAAAAAGGGTCAACTAAAAGAAATTTGAGCTTTTTTCTTCCTCGTAGTTTGTCCATACCTCATTTCTACGACTGCAACGTCATTGTAAGTTTGATTGACACATGACAAGCGACAGGTTGCAGGGACTAGCTTCTTCCTGTAGCAAACTAAGTTGGGCCCGGCGGAAGCGCAAGGCGGTGAAGCGGTCCGCCCACAGTTCCCCGAAGCGAGGTTGCTTCGGTGACTCAAGCCTTGTGATCTGACACAGCAACTCAAGGAAGCAGAAGTTCTACGGTTCAGTTTTAGCCAAGACGTCGGAGGGACAGGCTAGTCTAGAGCCTTGCCAAGACAAGAGAAGATGAGGGGAGGAGCGGGAGTTTTGCAGGCGGCAATTTTGCTGGTCGCGGTCGCCTGTGTTGTGCATGCAAGTAAGTAAGACTAAAGAGTGAAAGTATTTTGTTCAAGTGCCAAAACATTCTAAATTTCAGACGCCCTGCACACTTTTTTTCACAACCCTGCATTGTGTATGTGAATGTGCATCCTTCCGTTAACTGTACACATAGTAAGGTGTGTGGGGATGTCGTGTGCAAGTGGTCGTTCGGGGCTCAAAATCGCCGGGCTGTCCGGTGATTTCTGGCCGGGAGAAGTGCTCACCCCGCCCGGCCAGGCTGGCTGTGGCGGCACCCGGAAATGAAGAAGTGTCGAGCTTTGACGGATTCCAGAACTCTAAAACGTTATCATCATGGGGATCAGTTTTTAAAATATTTTCAACGAATTTCTGGTGCTACTAGAGCACATATATGTATCGATTGCACTGTGTGAACTAGCATGTGTTGGTGGTTCGAGCTCAGACAAGTCTGTTACTGTAGTATTTGGGACAGCATGTCCTTGCTTAGGATAGGGGGACCGTTCGTTGTAGTAACGGGCGGGGTGGGTGTGAAAAAGTCGCACATGGCGACAGGAAACAGTATACGACAAGGAAGTGTTTTGTGCAGTTTTGTGTGAAACATGATGAGTAAGCCTCATCATAATTCGGCAGCTCATATTGCTTTGGAACAAAAGAAAAACATTGCGAGATGGAATACTAGATCTTTGACTAAATAAAATTCATTGACCCAGCAACTAGATTCAGCCCGCATACATATTCCACCCTGCAGCAAAATATTCAACAGGTCATGTAAATCAGACTATTTTGGAAACATCACCAACTGAAAGTTTACACAGTAGTAGTACCTTTACCAAGAAGGATATCTTTTCGGTAGTGTTTTTATGTATGTATATATCATGTAACGTTATGTATGTGTGTAGTTGAGCACAATATAAACTCAAGAAGCTTTGGACGGGTTACTAGTATCATGAAACCTTGGAGGTGGCTTGTTATGGTACTGCAGCTGAAATTCTAGTTTTCGTGTCTCATGATCTAGGCTAGGGTCACAAATTTTGGACGGTAGATAGCTCTTGTGCTTAGGTAAAAGAGTCTTAAGACCTTAGTTTAGGCCCCCTAGCAGCTTGTTCTGGAACTGCAAAAAAATTTTAAAAGCCACCTGTTCGATCATGCATGATTGTGACCGTCTATGATGGTAGGTTTTCTGCATAAAGTCTTTGTGTATTGTGTGTGTGACAATTGTGTGCTAGAATGTAGAAAATGCACTGCCTGGGGCTAGAACATGATGTCAGCTCATGACAACTTGTTTTTGTTGTTTATCATGTATGTACTCCAGGCTTCAAGTCTTTAGCAGCCCAGGCCTCGAAATTAACTTTTTTCACTATTGTCCCAGAATTGTCCCGAACATAGATTTCAATTGTCCCGAACTGAAGATGGACTGTCCCAGCCTGCTTTTCAGGAAATAAGTTGATGACAAAAATAAGAAAACAACAACTGAATTTGTACAACTTGAAGTCCACTTTATTAGTAAATGTAGGGAAATACATGTACATGATAATATCATGGGCATGGAACCGTCCCTGATATTTGGAATCCCTGATTGGTCAAATTTAAATGTTTGTCAGAGTATTATATATTTATAGGCTGCCAGCAGTCTGCAGCAGGATGGATGGATCGCGCTCCCAAATGACGTGGATATTGGCGGGTCTTACAATTTTCCAATTGCCCCAAAATTGTCCCGAAACGTAATTTGAATTGTCCTAAGCTGAAAATTTAGTGTCATTTGACACTGGGACAATGTTAATTTCGAGCCCTGCAGCCATAGCTCAACTTCAAAATACCTCTTCAAAACACCTCAGGAAGGAAGTTAAAGTATACGACTGTCCTGTTCTATAATTGCTTTTTAAATAGATTGGTGGAAAAATAAATAGGATTGGTGGAAAAAGCAGTCCAGTGTAGACTTAATTATTACTAATATTAGGGGATGGAAAAGCAGTCCGACCATTTCGCATGTTGTTGTGCTCCCTGGCAGAGTAGCAAGCTTGTACAGTACTATTGTATGATCCCTGCGTGTCCCAATATGAAACGTGCTGATTGTCTAATGTTCTTGTTTATGCTTCCATATCTGCTGGAAAAACTAGTGACCCTTTACATGGATAGTCTTTATGCTCTGAGTCTGAAAGGCATCCAACGAAATTTCACGGCAGTGAAACAAAAACATTCTGGATGAGGAAATCTGTCTGATATTGACATTTGCTGCCATTTCCTAACACATTTTGTATCATTTTCACTTAGTTGAAGCATTTAGCTTGAAGCTCGATACAATTGTAATGTTAGAAGTAACTTTGGTAGTAGGTAGAGGTACATGCAGTTCCTTATGCATGAAGCATTTTTTACCTTCGCCAAGAAGGTTATGTTTTCAGGGGCGTTTGTGTATGTGTGTGTGTGTGTGTGTGTGTGTGTCTGTCTGTAAACACGATAACTTGAGAAGGCCTTGATGGATTATTTTAATACTTGGTAGGTGGGTAGGTCTTGATGAGACCTCAAAATGATTAGATTTTGGGCCCCCTAGCGGCTTGTTATGGTACTGCAGCTGAACTTCTGGTTTTGATATCTCATGATCTAGACATGCTGGGGTGACGAAATTTGGATGGTAGGTAGCTCTCATGCTGGGGAAGAAGTGACGTGAGTTTGGGCCCCCTAGCGGCTTGCTCTGGAACTGCAGGGATATATTCTTGAAATTATTCAAAAGGGGATAACTCAAGAACCGTTTGACGGATCGTCGTGATTTTTGGTATGTAGGTAGCTTACGTGATGTTTAATATGATTATGTGACAATTATGCAAATATGGATGTAATTTACATAATTTATGGGAAAATTCTATAAATTAGCTGCATTCCATGATAGGACAAATGAAGCTTGTGACATTGGTAATTGACAACGAGAGAAACACAGGAAGATATTGATTATGTTAATAATGACTTAATTTGCATAATTAATGAGAAAGTTTTATAATTATGTAAGGATAACTGCCTGGAATTTCATACTTGTGGTATTTGAAAGTTAAGTTGAGGTGAACATCATTAAACATAATTTATTCAAATCAGGACCTCATTTGCATAATTTAT
>NW_017804065.1:2505664-2514181 GCF_001625305.1 Branchiostoma belcheri
TAATTTATTAGAAAATGCTAGAATGCATTGTTTGTTAATATAAGACTGTCTTTTGGTTGAGATTATGATAAAATGATATAATTCATGAAAATTAGGTTCCTATTTCTAAAATCGGGGGAATAATCTAATCTATAATTTGTCAGTCATAAAGATTAACATCATTTGGCGAAGGTATGAGATCGGGGAACTCTAGTTTCAGGCTGCACTGGGGCAGTGAGTCAGCAATCCAAGTTTTGTCTTGGCATTAGGAGGTCATGGAGAATTGTATATCTATTTTGAAATGTTCAGCGATACGTAAATTTTGAGGATTAACTCTGTGGGCTGTGGTGAAATTCCCTCGGGGGCATGTAATGTTGTTGGCCCTACACTGCAGCCATTACTGCCAGGCCTGTGTTTTGTATGTCTCTGATGAGGAAATGAAACTTTTAAGTTGCGTCGTGACTCACAGAAGACTTCTGTATGCAGCTTGACTTAGTCAGGAGGAAGTAAAGATAAAACTAGAGTTCGACAATCTCATACCTCCATGACATGTTTAGTGCTTTCGTAAAGCTTATGCATAGTGATGATCACATAAATGGCTTACATTTACAATCCTGCTCATTAGCAAGATTTTTACACAAATTATTCACATAGCCCCTACCTAGTAACATACAACACACTGGTGAAATCCTTACCATTTAACATGGACAACGTATGATATTGTTGGTTATATGCAAGTATGACCTCTGACATACCTTTGCCAACTCATGTTTGCCATCCAAGCTGACGAATTATAATTTTTTTTACTGTCAATATGCAAATTATAAGAGCCATTTGCATATATTATATCATTTGATCATATTCTCCGCCCAATGACAGGGTTATCTTAAGAAATAAGGCTATAATTCTAGCGTTTCCTCATAAATTAGGCTAATGAGGTCCTGATTTGAATAAATTATGTTTAGTGATGTTCGCCTTAATTGAACTTCCAAGTATGGCAAGTATTAAATTCACAGCAGTTAACACCATAAAATTGTACCAATTTGCCATTAATTATGCAAATTAGGTCTTCATTTACATAATCAATATCTACCAATGATCTTGTTGTTCTCAATTACATATGTCTAAAGTGTTTCATAGCCCTAATATGGAATACAGCAGATTTATAGAATTTCCTCATTGATTATGAAAATTAGATCCTGATTTGCATAATTGTATTTTAATCATGTCAAGCATCATTTCAGCTACCTACATACCAAAAATCATGACGATCCATCAAACAGTTGTTCAGTTATCCTCTCTCGAATATTTTTAAAGAAACCATCCTGCAGTTCCAGAACAAGCTGCTAGGGGGCCCAAACTCATGTGACTTCTTCCCAAGCACGAGAGCTACCTATCATCCAAATTTCATGACCCTAGCATGTCCAGATCGCGAGATATCAAAACCGGAAGTTGCGCTGCAGTACCAAGGGAAGCCACTAGGGGGACCAAAATCTAATCATTTCCAGTTTTCGTCACACCCTACCAACACACCAAGTATGAAACCAATCCATCCAGGCGTTCTTGAGTTATCTTGTTGACCTACAGACGGACAGACGGACGGACAGATAAACGCAACTGAAAATATAACCTCCATGACACATTTCATGGAGGTAATAATTATAACTTACAGGGAAGCAACAGGTGTGACACACTCTCCTTTGACAAGTTTCACACATATTTGGCCCACTAAAGAAACTTATTCATACTTTTTCATTTTTTTTAAAAATAGGCACACCCGCGGCCGTCGGCCATTTTGAAATGTACACGCCCAGGCGGCGAAGTTGTCGTAGCGCACATTTTGCCCAAAAAGTGGGTACTGTAATTTGTAAAAGCCTGTAAAGCACGGAAACTTCGCAGAAATTCAGGGGAGTCCTATAATATATGAACATGTTTGTGGTGGTGGATTTTGCCGGCGTTGCGCAAGGGCCAATATTTTGCAAGGAGTAGTGGGCGTTCGCTGTGAACCCGGAAGTAAAGTGGGTATTCGCTAAGAAGAGAAAAAAACAGTAAATTTCGATTTATTTAAGTTTGATTGATGGATTCGCGTCAAACTGGATTTGATTGATGGATTCGCGAACACGTGGGAGCACACTCTGGATATGACCACACAAAAAATTTTAAGATTTGTGCGACGAGGATGGCCCCAGAGTGGGCATTCGCTAAAAAGAGAAACCGTTAGATATTTGGTACGTACACTACAATGTAGGTTGGGTTGGGTAATCTAGCAGCATGTTACTACTAGTAGTGGTGCAGATTCTAACCAGTAATACAAATTGAAATGGTAACAATTTTGTAATCCTGGGCATATCACTCAGAAAATTTGGAACTAAATTTAAATCTGCCATTGATCAAGAGGAAGACAATTTTCGATCACTTATAATTTGATTTGGAAAATAAAATTGACTGGAAACTCCTCATGTTTTGGTTCACGTTGTGTTTTTTCTGGAAAAAGCTACAACACCAACAACAACAACTGCAGATGTCAATGTTACCATGGCAACCACCAGCCAATCAGCAGTCAGGAGTACTGCAGGTACCCCCCAGCCTCCCTCTGATACTGGAGGAACAGGTTTGTGAGAAGGAACACTAAAATGTGGAAAGTTCTTCCTGATTTTCAAGACTAAAAATTCAAGACTATGAAATATCATAATACACTTTCCTCAACAGCTGTTCCTCAATGATTGTTCTAGTTTTGCATGGTCATCTTTTCTCAGTCCTGGTCCTCGAGACTAAAAATTCAAGACTATGAAAAAATGATTACACTTTCCTCAATAATTTTCCAATTTTGCATGCCGTGGTCATCTTTTCTCATCATGTTTCTTGTACTGAACCATTACAAATGAAAATGACTTTTTCTCCAAAACCCAGGATTTTTTCTTCATCTCTCACCTTTTATCTAACACAATTGTGCTCATCTTTACCAGATTTCGCCTGTTAAATAAATTCTTTAATATCGATATATAACTACACTGTATTTTGTCTGTGTAGATCTGACCAGAATCATCATAATTTTTCTGTATCAAGTATCATCAGCAACAAAATGACACAATGACGCCACCGGTACCTGCAAAAGAAGAAATTAATTCCTCATAATTCATAGGGAAGGCTATGTCATCAATCTCATCATCATCATTATGATTGTGACAAGGCAGCCTAATATTTTTTATAAATCATGCCTTCCAGAATTTAGTGTAATATACTGGTACATACACGGTCCTCCTATTACTAGTATCTGATTTATCACTATGTCACAAGCCAGATTTTGCAAGCATTACCCGTTTGTCTACACCAAAAAAACAGTTACTCAAGCAACTGGATATGATTTTGGAAACAGTCAGACATTTAAGGTAGCCATCCACTACCTTTCGTCAGTGACACTGTATTATTACTGTTTGTTGGCGTATCTTATTACCTGGATGTCTCAAACCTTCACTGACGAATCCTTTTGTCTGTTTGTAGGGGTAAAAATCAACTTTGAGACATACCATGAGGTGGAGTATGCAGGTTACGATGGGTGGTACAACAACCGCGCTCACCCGGAGTGGGGCATCGCAGGTTTGTTTGTTTGTTTATTTAGCTATTATTACATACTTTACTTGAAGCTGCAGTATTTTGCATGGAATCTGTGATGCATGTATTTTGTTTGATTCTACATAGAGGACGTTTTAGATTGAAAAAAAGTTTTATATGATAGTGATATTGGATGTCTCTGTCACTCTGTTTTGTATGTCTGTGTCTCTGTAATCAAAGGCTAGAAAATGAAAAAAAAATGCCATTGGGCATCATCAAGTACATGTAGCACTAAGGCCATGTTGCTTTGATTACTAGTATATGGATGACATTGACATCCTCTGGCAAGCGCAAAACTGATGCGAGCGTACATTAAAAAAAATTTGGCCCCAAAAAAAGTTGCTTTCATCATGAAATCTACGTGGTTTTGAAGGTTGAACAAGTGACACAGAGTATGGTTTGGCAAATAATCTAACATCCGTGTCCATAATATCACCAGGGTCCATAATATCGCCACCTTGAGAAACAGTGTGCTTTAAGATATTTTCACTGCAACATACTTTTGGTATGCACTCCTGCACACCTCAAATGTACATACCTAGGGTATGCTGCAGTAAAAATATCTTTAAGCACACTGTTTCTCAAGGTGGCGATATTATGGACCCTGGTGATATTATGGACACGGATGTTACATAGTCTTCAAATTAATTTCTTTACATTTTCGTCTTCTTCGTTTGGTTTTGGCATTCTACGACATTGGTATCATTTTCCTTTTTTTTCTCAACCTACGGTATATATATTTGCTCATTTTGCAACTGTTATGTACGATTTACAGTATGGTTGAAAACTTTTTTTTTTTTGGAAACGACAGAAAATTCATGCACGCGGGGATGTCATCCATAATTATAATCTAATCCACATGGCCTAATCTATCGTGATGTAATGTTGTTGTTACAGACAGTCCGCTGACACGCCGTCTGCCATCCCACTACCAGGACGGGACGTACGAGCCATCTGGCTGGGACCGCCCAAACCCCCGCACACTGAGCGAGCTCACCATGAAGGGACTGACGGGGATGGGGTCCTTCCGCAACAGGAGCGCTCTGCTCACCTTCTTCGGTAAGGCCACAACAGGGTCATTCTATTTATATGTTTACCGAAGGAAAACATATTATTTTTGCTCAGTTTCTTCCTCTTCTTCTTCTCCAAACAGTGACCTCTGACCTGACAAATGACATGATTTGTTGACGTCTGTCACCGTGGTGACTGGTGTTGGGTTACATAATGTTGCAATTTCATGGTCTGCTCTATCTGCTCCTGTCACCATATACTAGCATGGGCGATAGGCCACCGAGTTTTTGTTGAGATCGCTGTTGCTTTGTTTTATGAACACTCGTATACTGTGCACTCCGTACAAGCTTAAGATTCCCGATAATCATACACTGAACACAAACACTATGAACACGGTCCGTTGAAAGGATCCGAAGAGTCATGAACTCAACACATAACACCGTGAACACTGTCCGTCGAAAGATTCCCGAGAATCATACACTCATCGCATGACACCGTGAACACGGTCCGTTGAAAAAATTTCCCTAGAATTCTCTGTACAATGAACCATACATATATAATACATACTGCTGGGTACTTTGTCCGCTGAATCATACATAAAAAGCACACTCATTACTCAGCTGTTACATTGGCGTTCAGGGTAGCGCAAAGGCCGACGGGAATAGAACAGGTTTCGCAAACTCGAATGCGTTCGCAAAACCGCTGCTCGACTCGATAGAACCCCAAGCCGGGGGCTAGCGCTAGCGATGATAACTTCAAAAAGATGACAGGGTAGGAAACACCTACCCGTGAACTGCGTTACCAACTAGGGTGGCAGCAAAAATGTGACTTAGAATCACGTTCGGTGTGAAGTCCCTGCCTCCCCAGACTCAGAAAACAACGACATAGTACATTTTAGAGATATTGGGCACAACTACACTTTCCAAATCTCATGCCTGGGAGACATATGTAGAACTGAAAACATGTCGGTGGGGTTTGTGGACGTGTTTAGAGTACATTTACACATAGCATGTCAAGACTCTTGTCGGGTGATGTAGCCAGTTGTGTGCGTTTACATTTTAGAACCGCGCGGGAAATGTGGGCCTATCGTGCGTCTGATTGGCTAGCGATGATGTCATTGACCTGTACAGCAGCGACCTGGTAACGCAGTTCGCCGGAAATTGGACTTTACAAAATGTCTTCATATCTTCTTTAAAATATGGTATCATACCCCCAAAAAGTTTACATGGCTACTTAGTTACCCCTTGATTATAGATAGTATCAAGACTTTTATTTTCCTTATGGCATTTCGCAGAAAATAGGGTCTTTTGAAATGGCATTTCGCACCTAGTGTATACTAGTACTAAGTACCTAACCAAGATGAAGCGTTCGGAAGTCGCTGTTCGGCTCTCGGCAATCTTCGGGAGACTTCGGTATCTGTTCGTATGGTTCTTTGGAATCCTCATCAGTTTGTGACCGTGTTCAGTGTACGTATGATTCTAGGGAACCTTTCAACGGGCCGTGTTCACGGTGTTATGTGTTATGTGACTGTATGATTTTTGGGAATATTTCAACGGACCACTGTATTGTGATGGCAACGGGCTGAATGAGTAGACACAGTGTATGTTCTAACATGCGCGAAACAATAATAAGGATTTTATTTCATGGTTTACAAAACAATGTAACGTTACATGTATTGTTAGATCTCAACAAAAACTCGGTGGCCTAGCGCCTGTGATACTAGTAGTACAGTCATGTATGTTAAATATGTTTGAGTAAGAATTAACAGTCTGAGAGCAGACCATGTCTGAAGGTAAACATTATGCATTTGCTTTGCATAATGTTACTTCTCTAGTTGAAATTGCAACACTGCAATACACGTGGGACACAGGCAGCTGTTGCTGGTGTTGTGCCCCACACATAAGAACAAATACAGGACACACAATACTCATTTTCACTTAGGTTAAGTGAGGAAAGTCGTGTTAAGTGCCTTTCCCAAGGGCACAAGATTGGTGGCATGTCAGGACTCGAACTCGATTTAAACACGATTTCCAGGAGTTTTGCATTTGTTATTCATGTATTTTGTTTTGCTTAGAATACTTTTTTTTAAATTTGACACCTTCCAACAGGACAACAAGTTGTGGAGGAGATTCTTGACGCTCAGCGCCCGGGCTGCCCGCGGGAATATTTCAACATCAAGATTCCGACGGGCGATCCAGAATACGACCCAGACGGAAGGGGCGGGCGAGAAATCCCGCTCCTGCGATCTCGCTACGACATGCGGATCACCGGATTCTCACCCAACTTTCCCCGACAACAGGTATTGGTCATTATTTTTCGCCTTTTTCAATATGATTGTAAAACATTGAACTTTCTTCTTACACACAATTGTACAGGCATAAAATTTGCAGCGACCGCTGTCGCCTTCATCAGGATAATTAATGACCAATCACTTCACAATGTGATCTCGCGAGAGTTACGGTTACAAACACGTGACCTTTATTGCATTGGTCATAATAGTAATAATCTATCCTGATGAAGGCGACAGTGGTCGCTGAAAATTTGATCCCTGTACAATTGTGCATTGGAATAAAGTTCAACGTTTTACTACGATTACTACCAACACAGATGAACTTTCTTTATTTGCATAGCCATTGTCAAAGCCATGACACAAATGATATGTTTTCTGTGTTTCTCTAGTTAAACGAGATCACGGCGTTCCTGGACGGAGGACTGATGTACGGGGTGACCAAGGCCTGGGCGGACGCACTCAGGTTTGTCAAGAATATTTGATTTCAGGGCATTGACCAATCACCACCACGCATATGTGTAGATATGTAAATATCATACGTTTGGGGATGCATCCATAGCAGCGACACCTGTGTTGTAATGCAACGTGAACCAGTCAGAATTGCCCTGAGGAAGGTGACAGACGGTCACCGAAACCTTGAATGACCGTAAAAAGAGTCTCTTTACTCAGCCACTTACCAACCTGATGAAACTATTCAGCAATGACTCTGTGTTGAATATTATGGGATATTGCAGAAGTTTGAAATAGTAAATATAGACAGGGAAGTGTGATTAAGATCAAGACTATTGATTGATACTAGTATGCAAATATCAATCCAAATTTGCATATTAATCAATAGTTCGTGCTTATAAACCTGCAGTTCTCCTGAAGTCTCTTATAATTAGTGTCACTGACAAAAGGTCAGTATGCTACCTGAAATATCTGACCGTTTCCAAAATCATATCCAGTTGCTTCAGTAACTGTTTTTTTGGGCGTATCTTATTACCTGGAATCCAGGATGTTTAACTGACGTAAATGCTACTAATTTTTCTTTTTTTTATTCGGTTCCTTATCCTGATTACTTATTAGTAGTGAGAAATTTTGAAGACTTGCACTTGTGCAAAATAAACAAAACATGACAAACTTGTAAAAAAAAAATTAGAACTAGAAAGGCCAATATTTGCTTTGGAGCAAATACAGCGATGGGTTCACCACATTTTACGACATGGCAGGGAAAGAATGAGAAACACAAGGGAAAACAATGATTTACATTGATGTAACTATAATATGAAGTAAAATACAACTAAAACAACAGTTGGATAGCTATTCCCTACTTTATTGGTTAGGATTTTTAATTGCATAATGCAAACTGTTGATTTTCAAAATAAAAAAAAACGTCCATGCCCCGCATTCCAATGCTGGAGCAGGAAAGCTTGAAATACCTACCAAAACACTTGAATACAGACATACTGTCAGTATGGAAATGATCTGTGCAGGTGTTAATCAAGTTAAATCCCAACAGCCAATCAGCAAGAAATGCTCTGTGCAGGTGGAAATGCTCTGAGCAGGTGTTAATCAAGTTAAATCCCAACAGCCAATCAGCAAGAAGAATAGAGGAAAGCTGCATGCCTATTGGTTGATGCCCT
>NW_017804065.1:2514201-2534099 GCF_001625305.1 Branchiostoma belcheri
CCATACTCGGTCATGGCGTCAGGTCCCAGGACGAGAGGAAGGTATTCGCTGTACACGATCTTCTGCAACTCGGCGTCCGATGATCTTCCTGGCCTCGAAGAACACCCGATCGTCGTCCCAGTCCGGGTTGACTTCGGAGAGCTTCCGAGCGACCCGGTTGTGTTCCCGCAGGAAGACGGTGTGCAGGAGGTCAGTCCCGGGTTCTGGTCCACCTGTAGGCGACCAATGTAAGATTTGAGGTCTAGCGGTATGTTTTAAGTTAATACTTTTGGTCCAACACAAAAAGTTCTCTCACCTAGAGCTTTCGACCAGTCACTCTGGTCTTCCTCAGTAGACTGACCCAGTGAGGCTTGTCACGTGGCTTCTTTGAAGTGTGACGTCAACACTGGGTCAAAGGTATCTGGTAGACGATGTCGGCCCCCGTCGCGGTTAAGTGAAGGGTGGTGGGCCCTGATTTTAAATAGCCTCCTTCACCCCTCTTAGGAAATAGTCCAGAGTGACTGGTTGAAAGTTGAGAGAATTTTTTGTGTTGGACCAAAAATTTTAACTTTAAACAATCATGTAACTACATGTACCAACACAGATGAACTTTTATGATAATTTTTTGTTACATTTTCTTGACCAGGTTGCTGAGTAGTGACAAACGGGGAAGGCTGGCGTCCTGTACAGACCAGGGTATCCCCGGGTGTGTGAATGACCTATACCCAGCCTACAACACCATCGGCCTCCCCATGGCTAACCCACCTCCACCCAGGGACCACTACCTCAAGTCAAGCCGCAGGTTCTTCAGTGAGTAACCTGGTCTTTGTTTTAATCTCATTTAGTATCTCATCTACCAAAAATCTCACTTAGTATTTTAACATTTAGATGTTTGGCTACCTATTCTCTATTCAAGTTAGGGGGTTAGTGAACAGGGAGAAAGTTTAGTGATTTTCTTTGATAACAAATAGATTCTATTTTGTTTGTTTTGTGCATTGTCTTTCATTTGCAGCCACACTGACATGAGTATTGTCAATGTCATTAAAGGCAGAGTGATTTTTAGGGTACCACCCATAGAATAAAGAACTCATCTTGGGGCTTGTTTCTGCAGTTTTAAATACCTTAGTATGAAATACTGATTGAAATGTGCTAATGTAAAGCAGTAATGACTTTTGTGTCAATACCACTAACTTTAAGATTGCTTTATTCAGAATATTTCCAGTTTTGCTGCTCTGAAATTGCACTAGATGCCTTTAAGACAGGTTTTCCAATATTCCGGTGTTAAATCTAAATTTCCTTGCTCGTTCCCGCAGAGCTTGGGAATCCTCGCGGGAACGAGAACGCCTTCCTGCTGACGTTCGGCGTGCTCTGGTACCGCTGGCATAATTACCTCGCCGAGCAGATTGCTGACAACCAACCTGATTGGTCGGACGAGAGAGTTTTCAACGAGGCGCGCAAGTGGGTCATCGCCACACATCAGGTTGGTACAAATAATATCTACTAAAGTTAGGCCGCACCAATTTAATTTGTTGGTTCTCAGATTGTTTCAGAAAAAAATGAAGCGACAGGGCAAAAAAAAATAAAAACAGGTCTAGGCATCCTATTACAGCCCCAAATGCTACGATAGGAGCCATGAAGTGAACACAAAAGCTGGATTGATATTCAAACAATGAATTTTGAACTTTCAATCAAACCACTGCATTGATAGATGGAAAAACTGTAACAACTAGGAAGAAAAAAGCTTTCCTCAACTGTTCCCCAATCAACTCAAAAATATGAGCATTTTTGAATTGATGTTTTGCAAATCCAAGAAAAATGAAAAATAAAGGCAAATCCGAGAACCAATTATGTCCCTCATTGCCAGGTGACATACATCTGTCACTCTAAAAAAATGAACAGATCTCCAAAACAAAGTCCTCCTTCTGTATTATATAAACTGTGCATGGGGGGGGGGGGTGCTCGTCACTGAATGACATCCAGTAAGTTTCTAGCGGAGACCAATCAGAGGGCTGCTGAATAATTTGAATAATTTATCAAGGTCCACGGACGCGGTTCTTTCACTTGTAAAGTACCACCGAGCCGGTGGCACACGACTGGGAAAACATGTACTTCACACCCATTGTTCGTCTGTATAAAGCGCAATATACATTACAAAGAGAATTTTCGTGGGACTGCCATTTCTTTAGTTTGCAGTATGTGTATTGAGAACGTTCGAACGGGTATCTTCATAATTCTGCTGGCTGTTTGTAGAACAACGGCACAAAAAAACAGTTTTTTTTCAGTACCATCACAACTTGGCAGATAACACGCAATGAAGCCCACTTTTTACGCAGATTGTAGCACTGCGTGATGTTACACAAACTAACAGTAGATGTTTTAAGGAATTCACAGAAATGGCAATGATAGATAATGTAACGCATAAACATTATACAGCACAAAATGAAGAGTAACAGTAATGTAGTCGTGTTTGGCAGGGTATGGCAAGTCATAGTGCGTACATCTATCGGTAAGTTGACAGCAACAAGCAAGATGCATAGGTTCTATTACTTTTGTAGCTCACTTGCGTCCAGATTTGGGACGAACCCATGTTACTTTTTCGTCGCAGTTTTGCATGTAGTGGTAAGGTTGCTTCCGCAGCCTTTCCGCTGACGCAAACATAGTTTGAGATTAAACAGTTCTTACAACGTTAGCGCTTAAAGTTGCTGTGGTGTTCTCCAGGTTTGTTGGTCTGGTGATGTTGTCTTCTGTTGGCTTGTTGTCTGTCATTTTCCTCCGTTTTTATGTTTGGCGGCCCGTCTTCGATGGGTTGGGTTTGCTTCACAAATCTCGGCTTCGCTAAGATCTGTTCCTCCCGTAGTGGTCGCTCCATTAGCGCTAGTGCAGCCCCATTTGAATCTGTAAAACTTCATGTCTACAGTCCCGTTTCGATTCGTTCATCTAAGTAGATTTTACTAACGTATGATTTTACAAACTAATTGTGGAAGTACTAGTACTTAGTACTGAAGTAAACAAGAAACAATTACGCGCTCTGGTTGAGTTCATGGCATTTACATGAAACAAGGTGCTAATAGTCGCTAGTCGGTGACCTGTCAGCAGCCCTCTGATTGGTCCCCGCTAGAAATCTACTGGATGTCGTATAGTGTACACGGGGGGGGGTGCTACAATAGAAATCTCTCAAGAATACCGGTAGAGGTTGATACAGAATTTCATTCCTTCTTCTTCTCTCGTCCACAGAAAATTGTCCTGTATGACTGGCTTCCAGATTTCTTGGGGGAAGCTCGCAGGCCTGCCGAATACAAAGGTAAAACTTTGGCCCAACAGTTTTCTTCACTTACATGTAGTGCTAAGCATTCACTTACAATACAGATCTGGGATAAAATTGACGAGCGTGCAAATTGCGATGAAAAGTTGTGGAAAGCATGATTAAAAGCTCAAAATTTCTCGACTGGAAATGAGTGCAAAAGCTATGCAAAAGCTGTGCCTCTCATTTGAGTTGTGTTCACTTTTTGTGACACGAAAACCCTTGTAGATGTTGGACAATTAAAATGTATGTGTGGTAATAATGTAGCTAATTAGTGCATTTGGTTTGCACAGCAGCTGCTTTTCCGCAAGTTTTAACTGTAAAATTGTTACAATTGGCTTTTAGCATTTTACAGCTTTCAACTGTGATTTAGATGCAATTCAAATGACTTTTGCACAAGAAATCAACAAGTTAAAACCACATGACTTTTGTGTAAAATGCATGGGATTCTGAGTGAACTTTTAAAATGGAGATCAGTACAGTAACTTGTCTTGTCACTCCATTACAGAAAATATGAAGAAACTGATGTGTAGGATAGTTGTAACAACACAACCAGGGTTTGAAATTAAAGGTGGCCACTGACCACTAAAATTTTGGGCTAGGACAACTAAAAAGACACTTTAGGACATTTTTGGGACAATAGAAAAGTAATCAACATCAGAATATCAGCCCTTCTTTTGTTCATAAGGCACACGTCCCAGCTTTTGGATATGGAAAAGTTCCCCCGAATTTCCTGTCTACTCTGCAATTATAGTGCGCCTGGGAGTGAACATAACCAAATAAAGTTGACTTTAAGTTGAAGTCATACAAAACAGGTTGGGACAGTTCATCCTCACTTTGGGACAATTAAAATTTATTTTTGGGACAGTGCTGGGACAATAGGATGAAAAGTTAATTTCGAAGCCTGACAAGGTTGGTTTGTCTCAGGTTACAGCTCGGCCATCCATCCTGGCGTCACACACGTGTTCCAGTCTGCCGCCATGAGGTGGGGCCATACCATTGTGCCCCCGGGGGTGTACAGGCGCAGCAGAGTGTGAGTTTTGCTAAAAAATTTTACTCCCTCCTTAGTTTTTTTCATTGGTGACTGTTAACTCTTGATCCTCTCTGTGTAACGGCAGGGTGTTTGGATCAGAACCCAGAGGTCATGGGTTTGAATCCTGCCATTGCAACGATCTTGTGCCTTAGGAACAGCACTTACCGTAGTACGACTTAGGTAGGGGAGGTAAAAGGTGATGGAAGAAGAACTTAAAACTGGGCTCCTTCCAATACTGTGCTCAATCAATCAATCCTCTTCTACCAGCTACTATAGGTAGTAGAATTTGCTTGATGCCCAGATGAGTTTGAAATTAACATGTCAATGTCAAGGGGGACTTTCCTTAGATGATTTATTTTGATTTACGTTGATGAATATGTTTTTGAAATGTTGATGCCATAATTAGTAAGCAAAAAATGCCCTGTGAATGTTGAACTCAGGAAGGGAGACGGGACATGTGACTGGCGTAAGACCTCCATGTTCACCAGCCCGCACACCAACGGATACTACTTCCACGGCGTGCGCACATGTAACTCCTACTGGAACTCTGTGGTAAGTAGTCTGGATGGTTGGATCTAAGGGTTTTCTCTTACACAACCAAATAATTGTCACAACCTTGCTTAGGAAATTTTTGGCACTTTTGTTTGCTGACTCACTCATCTATTTAATAAGTTGTGCTCTAAGCCTCAACCGACCAAATCAAATTTTGGTACCATTGCAAAGAACTTTCCAATTGTATAGATTGACAAAAATATAACTGAACGAAATCAAGTTTCTGAACTTTTTGTGATAACTGATAAGACTGTACAGTTACAAGTTGATTGTCAACGAATATTTCTGTAGGACCCACATGAGGAAGGTTTTAAGGCTGAAGGCGTGGAGCCATTTGACGGGGTGGAGGAGTTTCTACTGGGTCTGTCGTCTCAAGTCACCGAGCGCGAGGACAACATCATCACTGAAGATCTGAGAGGTCAGGTTTGGCCAGCGGGGCTCTTACATGTACTAATATCTGTTCAGAAACCATTGCCATTAAGTTATTATAATTATATAATATTTGTGTGTAATCTTTTCAGTTTTGCACTTCATTCAAAATGCTGATCATACCAGTCAATACACAAGTAACAAATAATCCACAATATAGAAATTATGCAGGTGGTATTTCCAGCCCTGGACCATCTTACAGGCTCATTATCATAAGTCAGTTTTCCTGAAAAATTCATTTTTGTATTCCAATGTTATAGCTTGTAGCCATAGTTGAAGTTACCAATTTGCTGTATGTATACTTTTTCGTCATTAAAACTTTCTATAATAAACACCTTTATATATAGGTTTGCCCCTAAAACATAATATATTACATGATTGTTAGAAATATATACAGCAACTGGGAACTAACTTTTTCCCACATTGCATTGAAAATAACTCCAGGGCGCGTGTTTGGTCCATTGGAGTTTTCCCGGCGCGACCTGATGGCGATCAACATCCAGCGGGGCCGGGACCACGGCCTGCCGGACTACAACACGGCACGCGTGGAGTACGGCCTGCCGAGGCGGGAGGACTTTGCTGACGTCAACCCCTGGCTCTTCAATGCCAGTAACGTTGCACACGGACCTGAGGTACACATGTAGGCTCAGCTGTAAATTGATACTGTAATGCATATGGTAACTATACATTTACGTTAACTTAGATAAATATAAATAAATTTATTATATAAATTAAATAAATATAACTTTCTTAGTTAGTCATTTAGGGACCTGAGGTAGGTTACTGTTTGATACATCACCAAAGATTGTATGTTTGTTAATCAGGCCATGTTAATTTGATTATATGGATGACATCTGCATGCACTTGTATTTTCGTCTGTTTCCAAAAAGAAAGATTTCGACAGTACTTTAAATCGTACAAAATGAGCGAATATATGTCATATGTTGCAAAAAAAAAGTATTGTAAAACGGTACTAATATCATAGAAATCAACGCCAAAATTAATTCAGGGAAAGAAGAAAATGTGAAGAAATGAAAATGAAGAGTCTATTATTTGCCATACCATATTTTGTATGTTTACTGATTTGTACAACCTTTATGACCACGTAGATTTCATAATGAAGGAAACTTTTTTTTTTTGCCAAACTTTTTTTTAATTCGCACGCTCGCGTCAGTTTTGGGGTTCCCAGAGGATGTCATCCATATAATCAAATCAACATGGCCTAATTACAAGTGCCTTTCCCAAGGGTACAACATTGGGGACTGCCAAGGTTTAAAACCCAGAACATTTAGATTGTAAGTCAACAACCGTAACAAGACTGCTTGCATTTCCCACTAGCTCCTGGCTAACATCACGACGTTTGCAGCAGCGAACAACTGGACCACGGACAAGTGCGACATCTGGGTCTGCGGCCTGCTGGAGACGACCGAGGCGGGACCGGGGGAACTGTTTGGCGCCGTCATCAAGGACCAGTTTGAACGGATCCGAGACGGCGACCGCTTCTGGTACGAGAACGACAAAAATGGGTGAGTTGCTCTTGTTGTCTTGCTGCAGGTTATAGTGTCTGAGTATGTGAAAGTCTTTTAGTAATGTAAGGGGTCTCACAGGCCTCGAAATTAACTTTTTTTACTATTGTCCCAAAATTGTCCCAAAAATAGATTCCAATTGTCCCGAACTGAGGATGGACTGTCCCAGCCTGCTTTTCAGGAAATAAGTTTATGACAACAATAAGAAAACAACAACTGAATTTCTACAACTTGAAGTCCACTAAGTTAGTACAGTAAATGTCCATCATTTTCCTTGACTGTAGGGAAATGCATGATAGTATCATGGGCGCAGCACCATCTTCAACACCCCCTCCCCATGCAACATTTGGAAACCCCGATTGGTCAAATTTAAATGTTTGTCAGAGTATTATGGGCTACCAGCAGCCCGCAGCAGGATGGATGGATCATGTTCCTAAATGATGTGGACAGTCTCAGATGAGAATTTTTCAATTGCCCCGAAATTGTCCCGAAACGTAATTTGAATTGTCCCGAGCTGAAAATTTAGTGTCATTTGACACTGGGACAATGTTAATTTCGAGCCCTGTCTCAGTGCCGTGTAAACTTTAAAAAGGATGGGGCCAAGATACATCATGTACATGTACATGTAAGTTAAGGAACAAAAAATGATGATTTTAAAATTATATAAGTAAAGAAAAGCTTGAATGTCCAGGTATAAAGTAGAAATTACAGATTCTAAGCACAAGCAAGATGAAAATAATTTTTTATTTTAGGCCTTATTTCAAATGGTAGATTTATGTTTTGTTGCCTCTGTCCTGTTCAATTTTTCTGAATCATTTCACTTTTCCCAAATTATGCTATAATAATTCCCTGTCAAGCATGATAATGTAAAATACATGATGTATATTAAAAGATATAGCAGATTGGCCAGAAGTCTAACAGATTCTTTTGTTTTTTTCTAGACTGTTCACCAAAGGAGAGATCGAACAGATCAACAACATCACCCTGTTTGACATCATCAAGAGTGTCACCAACATCACTGACGCAGACATGCAGTCAAACCCCTTCACTCGCAACCGGTCAGTGTTCCATACAACACTTACTGACTATATAATTTTGTGGATTTTTTAAAGGTCACTGCGAAGAGCGATTTTGCCACTCGTGGTAGACCCATATTTTACCCAATCCGTGATCTTTGATGGGCAAAAATCAGCATATAAATAATAAAAAAAGACTTGTTAAGGTTTCCTCACTGGCTAATTTGGCATTTTAAACTTTGCATCGTTTTGTCACAATTGAAATTTGGAAAGAAATGTTGTTGTACTGAATATTGATACCTGGGTACAAAAGGGTTATGAATTTGATTTTATGGACCATATGGATGACGTCATCATATTTTATTGCCCCAAATGTAATTATCTTTAAAGTTATAATACTGTAACAGCAATTTGGTACAAGTAACAGTTACTGCAATAAAAGTATGTCTTTCATGTGCACAATGGTCAAGGCTACGAATTGACGTTTGCACATTCAAATCGATATCTACTAATTACCCGTAGTTATTTAAGAGAATAACTAGCTTTTAATTAGGCTATTAGGTTATTCTCTAATAACTACAGGTAATTAGTAGATATCAATTTGTGCAAACGTAAATTTGTAGCTAGCCCAGCAAGGCTTAAGGTTTCGAAATAAATGAAATGAAATTCAACGTTTATCTTTGTCGTGCTCCAGAGTCTCCCTGCTTCCAGCCCAAACAGCTGAGTGAGTTTGACATGGAGCCGTGCACCCCTGACTATGTCAACAAGACGGTGGACTTCAAGAGACAGACGTTTGACTACTTCACGGGCAGCGCGGCCTCGTACATCCTCACCTTCTTTGCCCTGGGATTGTTTGTCGTTGGTACGTTAGTGCAAAAGTTACAGTGTTTTCTTGTGCTTCATCAGGCCACAACAATTTGATGTCTTATACTATCATGAAAGTTCATCTGTGTTGGTTACATGTTTAAAGTTAATTTAAAAACTTTTGGTCCAACACAAAAATTCTCTCACCAGTCACTCTGGTCTTCCTCAGTAGACTGACCCAGTGAGGCTTGTCACATGGCTTCTCTGAAGTGTGACGTCAACACTAGGTCAAAGGTATCTGGTAGACGATGTCGGCCCCCGTCACAGTTAAGTGAAGGGTGGTGGGCCCTGATGTAAATAGCCTCCTTCACCCCTCTCAAGAAATAGTCATGTTCAGTGTCCAAAACCCTTACAGTGTCAGGTGAGAGAATTCTTGTGTTGGACCGAAAGTTTTAATTTGATTTCTTGATTCTTGGGTTTTAAAAGTTACAGATGATATTGGGGCCACGGCAAGTTAATCAATTAAATAGGTTTTCAGATTCATTTGTTCTGATTTGCAAAAAAAGTCCCTCTGAATCAAGTTAAAATATTTTGGGCCCAACAGTTGAAACAAGTCCTTTCTACTATTTTTAGTTTTTCCATCTACATGTATCAATGCAGTGGTTTGTTTGAATGAAAGTTTAAAATACATGTATCATTGCTTGAATGACAAACCATCTTCATAGAATAGAGTTGAGTATGCATTTTGAGCACAAGTTGGATTCAGTTTTGTTTCTCATATTCAGATGATGTTTTGCCAGAAGGTTATTGAATGAAATGTTTAAAAAAATAGACAAATAAGTGATGCTATTTTACTTCCAGGTTGCATTGCTGTGCTGGTATACATGGCGAGGGACAGGCAGAAGAGAGAAGCGATAGAAAAAAACAAGCGTAGAAAGACGACGGCTGCCAAACACAGCAGGGATGGAGCTACGATTATACTTGGTACACACTCATTTTCCAACAAAACTTTGTGGTCTGCAAGTTCACAAGTTGGGGCGTAATTTGTTTGTTTGTTTGTTTCGCATAACCGGTAAACCACGTAACATACCAGTTCTGTACATGTACAAGCTGCGTAAGACTGGAATGTAAGGTTTGAACCACTCACACCGGGAAGGTCCCCCACTCTTTTTGATATTGTGAGTGAAGTGGGTTCTTTAACGTGCGTGGGGTGTGGCTCTCCCCAAACACGGGACTCCATTTAACGTCCTATCCAAAGGACGTCCCTAACCGAAGTTACATTGTAAATGTAGGTAGTACTTATTTTCACCCGAGTGAAGTGAGGAAAATCGTATAAAGTGTCTTTCCCAAGGACACAAGATCGGTGACATGGGCAGGATTTGAACCCGTGACCTCTTGGGTGTGAGCCTAAAGGGCTACCGGCTGCGCCACAAGATCCCACATTGTGTCTGTAGATAACAGTTGTTTTGTATTGTATCATTTTGCCTTTTATTATAGCTAGGGGGAACATATCGCCCACATGCACTTTTCAATGTGCCTTTAGGGTAAAACCCCAGCCTGCAACATCATAGAAAACACAAAAATTAATCAAATTTATGCAGATTACAAACTTGGTACAAAACCAAAGTACATGAAATGAAAACTAATGTAACTTGGAAATAACATGCTGCAAAATTATTAATACAATCATTAATAGACAAAAAGGTGAAACAATATAAGAATGATGTAAAACATAGAATGAAATTAGGATAAATTTGAATACAGTCAAACCTGTCAGCCCAAGAAGACCACTCAGAGGACTAATAAAATCTGATCTACGTTAATTCTTGATGCTCAATTTTGTCAATGGGAAAAATCATCAAAGGGACATCAAAAAGTGGTCACATTGGTTAATAGGTGATCACTCACTCATTCACTATGCAGTCTTTGATTGTTGTTCCTTTAATATAAATTATAATTATATTATTTAGATCTGACCACTTGTCCAGATTATACACTTGTAATGTTTAAGAAATACATGTAGTATAATGATTGAATAGTGACATTGTACATGTATGTATGTACTCTTCCTTTTCTCAGCTACGGAGTACGTAGGGAAGAAGGAAGGTGAGCGCAGCGTTCAGGTCAAGCTGGGAACAGGGAAGGAGATCAAGGTATTTGAAAGTCTAAAAAAATCACAACAGCACTCCCCAAACAGACTTAGTATAAGACAAGAAAACCGGTACTTATAGTAAGCAGCTAGACATATTTTAAAAATCTATCCAGTCGCTAAATGAATCTAATTTTTTTCTGTTTCCATTTTGTGTATCATTCTCATTACCTGGATGTCTAACTTAATCGACAAAACTAATACATTGTACATAATTGTCTAGGTTTTTAAAAATAAATCTTGCTATAGGCTTGGTCAGATTTTACTGTTGATGTTGCAGAATGATGTAGCAAAGTGTTGCAAATATTCATAGAGCTCATTCAACCATCCATCAGTTTTTTATTCGTTCTTGTATCCCATTTTGTTTAAGGTTCTGAACGATCGCGGGAAGCTGCTGAGAACGATTGACCTGCGAAACCACAACCAGCTGGTCCTGTACGTGGAGGCTGACCGACACCGTACGCAGATGGCCATCCACGTGCCCAAGGAGTACGATCTGGTAAGTCACTCTTATTCAGGTACAGGTCAGGACCTGAACATCTGTACCTGAGCTTAAGAAAACACTTAGTCTATAGTGGACACTATAGTGGACACCATTTTTCACACATTTAAGTGTCACCTTTGAGATGTTAAAGCATAGTATAGGTTGCATCTTGAAGATTCTAGTAAACTTTAAGTGCACTGGAGACCAAGTCGATGTTGTTTCTTATGTCTAAAGTCAAGATATAGTAAGTTACCGCAACAAGAAATTTATTTTTAAAGAGATTGTTGTAGTAACTTATAGTCTTGACTTGCCTCCTATCTTGCGATTGATGAGTTTTATATCTGAAATTTCTTTTTTTAAAGACCTTTATGTAAAGCCATTATTCCAGAGTTTGAATCGGATGATTTTTAATAATTTGTGTCAAGATATTTTTCGCCCTATGACTATATGGCATTAGACCTGGAGCCTGTGGAGGATGTTATCCATAAAATTTACTTGCTGTGGCCTAATGCAAACTGTTCGCTGAAAACGCAAGATGCTGTGACGTGTTCCTGTGAGCGCACCACTTTTTTTAGAAGCCCAGAAAAACGTGGTTGGTCGGTGCCGGACAAGATGCTCGAAATCATTGGATGATCGAAATTATCTTATTCCATTTTTAACAATTTGTGCAATTTGCCATCCTACGCAGGTTCTGAACTTCGAGTACACAGAAGACCGAGACAACGCGCTGATGCAGGTGGAGGACTTCCTGGGGACGGTGGAGGTGGGTCGGCGGCGCCAGGAGATGAAGAGTAAAGACCTGATGAACGCCATCGTCACCAAGGCTGACAGACAGAAGCAGCTGGAGAAATTCTTCCGCATCATCTTTGCTCAGGTACTGTCAGAAATCCCATAAACTACCAGTTAGGCCACACCTATATGATTTTATGGATGACATCCTCTGAAGACCCCAAAACTTGTGTGCGCGGGCGAATAAAAAAAAATCCGGCCAAAAATAAAAATGCTACTAAACCACAGGAATACAAAGCAGGTATTGTGAATTTGCGGCAATACATAGCGAGGTATACGACAAGCCGGTACATATGCTGGATTTTTGTTGAATTTATGCATCAGCAGAGTTAATGAGTCGTGGAGCTTCAGTAGCCTGGGTGCGATCCTTCATAGTTACCAGTACGGCTCAGTATTGTCGCTAACTACATGTACCATGGACTACCAAGGCCTAGAGCCAGGCCAGAGCCTCGGAGAACGTGATCTTTTTTTTTGAGAACAGGTCGGTGTGGCCTAACTGTAGCCCAGTCTGGTGCAGTCTTTATGGTACCACCTATTGCAAATTCATCACAACAGATGGCAGCATGAGTGTTCTGTACTGCTTTGTTGCAGCTCCCGAAGGGATGTTTTGGTAGCCTAGGTCCTGGGTTTATCAGTATAGCCCATACTGGATATACTGATGAGATACAAATAATTCACTAGTCTTTGTTCATGGTAGCAAACGTTCACGGTCTGACAAAAATGGACATGTTCACGGAACTTCATGAGAAAGAGTGTGGGAAAGTCAAACACACAGCACTACCAGCGGACTAGCCCCCTGCTGTAGTGCCCTGCACAACTGTGTGTTGCCCAAAAGGGTTACGAAATGGAGATGGGCACCATCCTACGCTTGGCATAAGAGTATGGGAGACCTTCTTCTTCTGGTACAAATCTTCCACCATTCATATCTCTGACTTTCTTTCTTTCTTTCTTTCTTTCTTCTTGTTTTAGGCCTTCAAGGAGGAGAAGGCACGTGAGGACATCAGTTCCTTCGACTCCCGAGATGCGAAGGACGTCCTGACCTGCGAGCTGACCCGCGCAGAGTTCGCCGAGAGCCTGTCCATGAAGCCGGAGTCTCTGTTCGTGGAGCAGATGTTCAACCTGGTGGACAAGGACGGCAGCGGATACATCAACTTCAGAGAGTTCCTGGATGTCATCATCATCTTTGCTAAAGGTAGGAATCTGCTCGACAATTAATGTTACCTCCAGGTGACTAATAAACTGGTGGAGGCCCAACTACTAAGTACCTAATACCGGCCCTGCCATGCCTTCAGCCATGCCTTCAAGTACCAGAGTTAGCAACCAAGGATAATGTATTCAAGAATTCATTTTTTCCTACAACTATCGCAGAGTGGAACTCGCTGTCACTGAGTACAAATTATTAGGGCATTATCATTAGATAGCTTTAAACATTGTCTAGAGTTAGATGTTCAAGGGTTAGGTGTAACAAGTCGTTTGGTGTGTAACGCTATACAGATACAGAATGATACAGAAAACAGATGAACTAGAATAGCTAGAATAACTGAATAACTGTTGTATTGTCAGATTGATGGATTGGTTAAAAAAATTTCCGTCGCGCACTGAAAAGTTTTGGTAATTGACGGAATAACTGGTGCTGGCTAGAGCCATGCCCTACACCCCTAAACATCTCCTGCGTGTTGTTTTTTCCAGGTAACCCTGATGAGAAGGCCAAGCTGATGTTTGACATGTATGATGTGGATGGAGACGGCAAACTCAGCAGGGAGGAGTTCAAGACTATGCTCAAGTGAGTACAGGATCTACCCGCATTTCTTTACTTAACATTCTGCTGCAATAAAAATAGGAAAATGTCCAGACTTTTCATGATGTTCAAAATGACTAGTATTATTAGTATTAACTACATGTAAGTCTACATGTAGAGTGTTCCATAGGCCTATTATGGAATACAGCAGATTTATGGGAATTCCATATTAATTATGCAAATTAGTTCCTGATTTGCACAATCCGTCAGCCGGTTCTTGAGTTACGCTCCCTCGAAGATTTTAAAACAAACTGCGCTGCAGTTCCAGAACAAGCTGCTAGGGGGCCCAAACTAATGTCTTCTTCTTCCCTAGCACTGTACCAGCTCAGAAAACGTGAAATAGTGAAATTAATGGCTTCAAGTACCAAGTACCAGAACAAATTTAAAGTTTGACATGCTGAGAGACCAGGGCTGTAGCCAGCTTAATTTTTTTTTTCGTCAGCCCAGGTTCATCATCGGATTTTGGGAGGAGAGCGCCATTGGCCCAAACTACATTGTATAGGGGGGTTTGGGGGCGTACTCCCCCGGGAAATTTTGTTTGGATTTTCAAGCTGCCTTAAAAAATGCAATTTCCCACATTTTGAGAGGCAAATCATGGGGTTGAGAGTGGATGTTTTCATATTTTTACTCAAGATTTCTGTCTGTCAAGGTTGAGGGATTGGTTTCCGTCACATGCCACAAAGTTTGGGTAATTAAAGGGAAAACTGGTGCTTGCTAGAGCCCTGTGACCAGATAATGATGGAACATGGCAGGGATTGAAACATACTATTAGGCAAAAATCATGACGATCCACCAATCGGTTCTTTAGATACCCTCCTGCAAAGGTTTTTAAACAAATGTTACAATTCCAGAACAAGCTGCTGGGAGGCTCAAAGCATACGTCATTTCTTCCCGAACACAAGAGCTGTCTATCATGAAAAATTCGCAACCTTAGCTTATCTAGACGACGAGATATCAAAACTTTAAGTTCTGCTGCAGTACCATAACAAGCCGCCAGGGGGCCCAAGGCCTACCCCGGTAATTATTTCAATTCGAGGTCGCATCAAGACCTACACACATAACAAATATCATTTAAGCCCTCTTGAGTTATCATTTTGACAGACAAACGCACACACTACTGAAAACAGAACCTTCTTGACAAAGGTAACAAGTAGTAAACAAGTGTTTACTGTTTACCCACCAGGTCGATGATGGACATGGTAAACACGGAGGTGGAGCAGGAACAGATGGACATGCTGGTGGACTCCATGATGGAGCAGGGCGGCGTCCGCGACCGAGAACAGATGACTCAGCAGGACTTCATCAACATCCTGGGAGAACACAAGCAGGCCCTCAGCAATGCAGCACTCAACCTGGGAGGTAGGGGGCGCTGTTGTACAGTGTTTTGTTTTTGTGTTGTGTTGAACCATCAAGCACTGCATGATGTTGTGTGGAAAGAGAATGAGGAGGAAATTAACAGGAATTGTCATAAGGCTTTAAAGAGGTAAATCTTTGAATAATTCTTGCAGAGACTCAATGACAGTTCTTTTTCATCAAAAAGCTAATTTGATATTTGGACTTTTGGACACACTTTCCAAATTTAATATGAAACAAGTAAAATCTGAGATTTTATACCTCCGGGCTTTTTATTGTATATTTTTCCATGTTGTTTGTTCTGTATAGTTGATGGTGTTGAATTTTATGTGTTAGATTTAGCGTTCCTGGTTGTGTTAATACAGGACTGGTCAACATTTTCATCTGCAGCCCATACCATGTACCCACGGTAAAAATGCATGTCAAGAACGTCTGAGACAGTATACCACGGTATTTGTAAGTTAAGAAGTCGTAATATACGCCGAAAACATCCAAGATTGCGCAAGGCGGCGTTGACCCCTGACCCATTGGCCCACCCGGAAGTTGCGCTGGCAGCCAGCCCAGCGCCGCGCGCGACCATTTTCAGATTTTTACGCCCCAAAACACATATACAATAAAAACAAAAAAAACCTGCACCATCTACAGCCCATTAGCAGAACATACACCGAGTCCAGTCTACCCCAACGCGAGATACAACTGCGATAATATTTCAAAATACATATCGGAAGCAGACACCCCTCTGTTTGACCCCTTTTAAATGGTAAGACCCAAAACTGAAACCTCCCCATTCCTTAACAACATGGTAAATTCCATTTTCAGCATGGCGGGGGTGTCCGGAGCACTTAAAAACCTTTTATTTCCACGCCCATAAACACATATACAATTAAGCAAAAACGTTCTGCATCATCTGCAGCCCAACAGCAATACGTATACCGAACCACAGACAAATCCGTCCAGCCGATCGCGAGAAACAGCTGCTGACAGAAATGTTTCGAACCATAGTAAAACCTCCTCGCGGAAGGATATCTCCTTCCCCGGAGGTAACTATTTCTCCAACTATAGATAGGTAAAAAAATCCCTACATGACTTGCAAAAGTTAACTTTTCTTGTGAGTTAATCAAAATGTAGAGTGATTTTCAAAAATCGTCCAGATCTTAAACCAAATGAAGTCTATTTGACAACAGGACTGTATGTTCTTTAAAAAATTAACTTTTATGGGTATCATCATGCAATTCTTGTTGGTCGTCTGTATTGTGTCTTGTGACGTACATGTAGTTTTACAGGGACTAAGGAAAAGGTGTTGCATACATGTATGTATGTCAAACTTGTTGTGAGTTTTATTGAAAAGACTTACAACTTCGTAAGGCCATGTTGATTTGATTATATGGATGACATCCGCGCGCGCATGAATTTTCGGCCGTTTCCAAAAAAAAAAAAGTTTTCAACCATACTGTAAATTGTACAAAACAGTTGCAAAATGAGCAAAAATATACCATAAGTTACAAAAAAAATTAACAAAAACTATACCAATGTCGTAGAATGCCAAAATCAAACGAAAAAAGACGAAATTGTAAAGAAATGAACTTGAAGACTAGATTATTGGCCAAACCATATTCTGTGCCATTTGCTCAACCCTCATGACCACGTAGATTTCATAATGAAAAGAACTTTTTTTTTTTGCAACACTTTTTTTTTATTCGCACGCGCGCATCAGTTTTGGGGTTCCCAGAGGATGTCATCCATATAATCAAATCAACATGGCCTAAACATGGATTTAATGGAGAATTCAGCATGCTGGTGGGAGTTGTATCCAGAACCGTGTTAGTCTGTGCGTGTTGTACATGTATAATCCAGAACCGTACCTGAGGCAAATCTAGGTTCTTTAAAGGCATCCAGTGCAGTTTTTAGGGCAATTGGAAATCCAATTTTTCAAGCCAATATTCTAGTCATTTATCTACATAGTACTAAGTTGAAACCACACTGTCCCAATGTACATGACCATCATGGAGCAAATACATGTATTCCCAAAATTCTGACGGAAAATGGTTACTGAAAGGGCCCTTGGCTGATTTTTAGGGTACCACCAGAAAATAAAGGACTCATCTTGAGGCTTGCTTCTGCAGTTTTAAATGTTCCAAAGTATGAAATACTGATTGAAATGTGCTAATGTGATGCAGTATGTGTCAATATCATAAAAGATTGCCTCATTCAGAATATTTCCAGTTTGAAATTGCATTGGATGCCTTTAAAATGCTGATACTATCCTGAATTGTGCTTGACCCTAACCCTAACCCATTCAGGTATAGAACTCAATAGGCACGGTTATGGCTATAACAGACTGTGGGTAAAGGTCTTAATTTATTGTACATGACTGTATGTACGGAGGGGAAAGACTGTTTACACTTAGTAACTGTTGTTCAGGGCTTCCGACTGAGAAGCTGAAGAATCAGGCTCGTCGAGTCAGCGAGGGTGAGTTGGTCACTGTAACCTCAGGTGCTGGTCACGACGGTGTAATGAACAGTGGGCTTTGTGGTGGCTTGTTGTAAACTAGACTCAGTGTAGTCAGTTGAATAAGCTAAATTGGAATTTACTGTAAATCTTGTTTAGGCCTAGGAAAAAAATGTTGTTTCCTGTAACCCAGTGTTCGAAATACCTGTCTGCAGTCTGCAATCTGCAGATAGATTTCAAAGATTGCAGAAGAAAAATTTATACAATCTGCAATTTTGCAGCAGGAAAAATTGGCACTTGGGATTTGGTGCTCTAGACTTGGCCCCAAGGACAGACAACACTTAAGTTCCTGTTCTGAAACAACAGGAGCTTCTTCACTAATTTACATCAACCTTGTCTTGACTTGTCTATCTTTTGTTTCCTTTTGGACTTCCAAAAATTTGTCTTTGCTAATTTGCATATCAATCCATAGTTCATGCTTATAAACTTGCAAGATTGTAGTATAGAGGCTTGTGTATTTGCAGAAAGTATTTCCAAATTGCAGAACAAAATTTTGACTCTTCTGCAATATTGCAGAGCACTGAAAAAAAGTATTTCGACCACTGCTGTAACCCAACCGACCCTAGAAAAATCTGCCAACCCTAGACTTTTTTTGGGTAATGGACCCCTGCAAGGGACATCTAATCAACCTGTTCTAGCTCCATTATCTAACACCTGAGTGATAAAACTATGTGCAATTCATTTTCTAACATTGATATTGAAAATAAAAGTGTCCTCCTGCAAGTTTTACTAAATTTTGTTCAACTGTATAATTGAATGAGTTGGACCCCTTCATGTACAATGTATATAGATATCACTGAAGTCTTAAAAAAAACAAGTAAAATCTGAGATTTTATACCTCCGGGCTTTTTATTGTATATTTTTCCATGTTGTTTGTTCTGTATAGTTGATGGTGTTGAATTTTATGTGTTAGATTTAGCGTTCCTGGACTGGTCAACATTTTCATCTGCAGCCCATACCATGTACCCACGGTAAAAATGCATGTCGAGAACGTCTGAGACAGTATACCACGGTATTTGTAAGTTAAGAAGTCGTACTATACGCCGAAAACATCCAAGATTGCGCAAGAGGGCGTTGACCCCTGACCCATTGGCCCACCCGGAAGTTGCGCTGATTTTTACGCCCCAAAACACATATACAATAAAAACAAAAAAACCTGCACCATCTACAGCCCATTAGAAGAACATACACCGAGTCCAGTCTACCCCAACGCGAGATACAACTGCGATAATATTTCAAAATACATATCGGAAGCAGACACCCCTCTGTTTGACCCCTTTTAAATGGTAAGACCCAAAACTGAAACCTCCCCATTCCTTAACAACATGGTAAATTCCATTTTCAGCATGGCGGGGGTGTCCGGAGCACTTAAAAACCTTTTATTTCGACGCCCATAAACACATATACAATTAAACAAAAACGTTCTGCATCATCTGCAGCCCAACAGCAATACGTATACCGAACAACAGACCAATCCGTCCAGCCGATCGCGAGAAACAGCTGCTGACAGAAATGTTTCGAACCATAGTAAAACCTCCTCGCGGAAGGATATCTCCTTCCCCGGAGGTAAAAAGAAAAAATAGATAATCCCTACATACTGACAGGAACAGACGGAACCTACCTACTGAAACAGGAAACACAACATTTTTTTTCCTAGGCCTTATTATTTTTTTACATATGTGTATATGTGTAATTTCACCAGGTTCGACGGTAGTTACTGAATAAAGACACTCTTTTTTACAAAGCCATTTAGTGCTTTCAGCCGACATTTCGCAGCATTATACATGTTGGTGGTGGCTTAAAACAGGAGCATGCCATAATTTTGAAGAATATAATCTTTCATGCTTGTATGACTTCCATTGAGGGACTGTAATCCATTCTGATTGTGTGTTGAAGTCACTGTTTGTTGATGGCTACATGTAGGCTAGGATTCAAGGTCCAGTGACTGCATGGTGGTAGTTTGGCTGCTTGTCTCTAGACCACAAAATGAAATTTTCAGGTTGTCGTGCAAAGAGGCCTTTTGATAGAAACATATCTACACTTTTCTAGAAGGTTTCTTGAATTTGTTCAAGAAGTATTCTTGAATTCATCACAGTGTACCCAATTTTATCTCTGGGTACGGAGGGTATTGGTTTGCGTAAACTTTGTTTCTCTCTTGATCTTTCTCTCTCTCTCTC